>NC_056730.1:541903599-541951803 GCF_019279795.1 Protopterus annectens | reverse complement strand
GACATATCTACCTACAATACTGTACATTACAAATATTTTACATATTATCCCATAATGCAAAGCATACTTGCACAGCAGGACCACCTTAGGCATGTTATTGTTGCTATATGCCTATACACATGCCTACTGTGACAGTATATCAACATATACTATTCCCTGCTATGGCACGTACTTGTTGGACATACCCTACCACTGACGGCGGGTGGTGTGGAATTGTTCTGTTTAAAGCCCTCATGTAGCATCCCTTGTGGTGTCTGTGATGTTTACCTTGTGGCCCACAGCAGGGCACACAATTTCTACAAGCATTACTATGCTCAGCAAGACATCACTACATAATACCTTTTCCCACTTTATGCGTTGCGGACACTTTTAATTAATACAAAACAGGCTATACATACACTAACATACTGAGTGTTTTACATACCTTGCTGGCGTTCCAAACTTTCGTAAATATCTCTCTTACACCTTTACTGTTTAATGGTTCTATGGTATGAGCATACGGTTTGAATGTCTGGCAAGTTATCCTTATATACGTCGATACCTATAACATGTGGTTTCTTGCCACCAATTGGTATTCCTGAGTAAATTAGTACATGCACAGCAGCTGTGCAGCTACTCCATTCACCAATTATGCGGCAACAGTGGGGTATAATTGAATTCTCTACTTGGGCATTGCCCTTTTGCCCTACCTTCGGGGAGACGGCCTGTATGTGTTTTGTTGTGTGGAATTGTAACTGCTATTTCTAGAGACACGGATATTTTGGATTCATGTCTCCCATGGATTGTGTGTGACGGCTAGAGTATGTGGTTCTACACCTGTCATCTCAACCGTCTGATAAGGGACTATTGCAAACAAAACCTGTAACATTGCCGTCTGTTCCATTATACAACAGCTACGATTTCACATGGCGCCTTTACAAATGTGTCTATCACAAGGTATGTTAATGCTTCTGCAGATGTAATTGAGTGAGTGGATGTTTGTGATGTTATTACAGTCTGTATTGCTATTGTTTCATGTGTGGGAGATGTAGGTGGGTGTACATAGCATATACAGGTTTGTGGGGACTGCATTTCTACTTATTCCATATATGTGTGTGGGCTCCTTCCCTAATTAAAGACCTATCAGTTAGTAGACTGAAACTATGGTTGTTACGGGCTTATACATTGGGCCGTTGTTAATTGGTTTCTATATAGTATGCAGGTGAGGTTGATACTTCCATACCTCCGGAAATACAGCGATATGTAAAGGAATGTTACTAAATGACAGCTGTCCCATGTATTTCTGTCACAGATATTTGCACTCATTGCAGTTGTGTTGGTGACTGAACCTCTTTGGCATGGGTTGCCACCTTTTCAAATGGCCATAGTGCGACATTTGCAGGACGCACATCGGTGTTTACAGGCCGACACATACCCATAGTTAGTACACAGGATAGCACATGCTTTTATCCTGAATACATATTTATTCTTGTAGCACTTTAGCGACTTATTATGTTTCATGTAACATTTACGTTTTTTAGATACAGGCATAACTATTTAATGCAACTATTACATAATATATGGGACATAATTATGTCCTACAATCTCGGACATTTTCCCTTTTTAATATTTTTTGTCAGGACACAACTGCCCAGGGAGGGGCTGTCCCTCTTAAAGTGGGACAGGTGGTAACCATATGCCTACGGCCAGCTATAACCACACCTACCGTAATGATCTACCTCCGAGTTAGCACTAACAGACACACGATGCAAACACACACACACACATTACAGTCCCACAGAAATGCACATGGCACCCTCAACACACACATACACAGACTACGGCAATCACAAACACAGTTGAACACAGTACCTACGTGGACCACAACACTGGCAGCGATAACTAAATGTCCCTTAATATCATGATAATATTACACGCGGTTCTAGTGTTCTGGTACTGTGTTCTTTTGGTCTTTCAGCCTCGTGATTACACGTGTCGGTATGTGACACATTCCATAGTTGGCAGTATCCTATTTATTTGTACCTCCATGGTTGTGTACATGTCGTTGACCTATCTACATATTTGCAGATATAGGTGAATCCGTATATATCAACATATATCTCTCTATCACCCTTTCTATCTCTATTTTATATATATATATATATATATATATATATATATATATATATATATATATATATATATAAAACAGAGAGAGTGACAGGCAGAATACACCTTTCATTGTGTACATGTCGGTGTATACTGTTACCTGGACTCTGCATGTTTGTGTTTGAACTTGTCACATTACACACCTGCCATTGGTACATCTTGGGTAGCTTAGTGTTAGGTGATTGTGTACATGATTGCGTCTTCTACTCCTGGCAATGCTCATTTTACCCTTCAGAGCAGGCACTATTAGTACAGGGGTGAATAATGTATGGGTCCACCTGTTCTGGACATCACTGACCATGATCTGCGCGATATTCAGAGAAGCTTAGCCCTGTTTTGCGCATATCCGTATAGTCATATTTAAACTACGCTTACCAGCACTGGGCAACGCATATTCCAGCTAACGTGTGCTAAACATGATCTGATTACCTGCATCCAACATGCATTATTCATGCCTTCGGGATTACGTTACATGCCTTGCAGGACATGGGACCGGGAACATGCATGACAGTCACTGCATTTACCACTTGGGCATCTGGGATTTGTGCACGTGTTATGGCATTTTGTATGTGGACTGTACTATGGCTGTTACTCCATACTGCTATCAAATGGGTAACTCAGTTTACATATGGATGAGACCTATTAATGGTATGTCCAAGTGATGTTTAATGGATGTGCTCCAGCATTGTGTATGTATGTCACAGTGAGTCACACACTATAATGTGCTACACAATCACACAACCATAGGTGGAGCATGCTGGGGTGACAGATACCTGTCATGGGTACACCCCATGCTTCGCCACTACATCCATGATTACAGTATATGGAGCCCCTCATTAACGCACCAGGGATTCCATGCAGAGTGTGTGGGGAACAGTGATTATACACATGGATCCCGCAATTGGCTCTGCTCCACTGAGCGACAGTAGGTTACTTGATGTGGTGGTGACAGCAGACACTGTTTGCCTCGATTGATGAATGGCCTCTGACAATTGGGCGTGTACCTACCGATGTACCTAGGAACCTATACACATAGTACCAACATATGCTAATAGGTGCATGTACTGTTCAGGTGTTGACATTCCTTGTTCCAATAGCTGTTGTGTGTACAATAGTTGAGGGCTGCCTATGTAGGATTCACACTGTAGGCCACCTATACATTACAATTTACAGGTGGTCATGTGTGTGTGCCATCCATTTTACTGTGTGTGCAGGTGGAGTGGTGTGTCAGTCCGTAGGGGCCTACACTGTCAGAGTATGTGCTATACGTTCCCTCTTTGCCAAGGCATAGGCATATTGGGCACACCTCCATCTGCCTACTGGGGCTGGCACAGGGTGTTCGTGGTCTGAATCCCTCTGTGCCTGTGATGGCCTTGGCAATTGCGGTGGGCTGTGAGGGCCTTCACCATTTTCTCCCTGCTGCAGCTGTTTCCGCAGGATCATATTATGTAGCATGGCACATACTATGAGGATGTGGGCACATGTGCCTGGAGAGTACTGCAAGGCTCCACCAGATATGTCCAAGCAACGGAACCATGATTTCAGCATCCCAAACACATGCTCTATGATGATTCTGGTTTGTGCGTGTGCCTCATTATGGCGTTCTTGCATGGGTGTGTGTGCATTTCTGATGGGAGTCATCATCCATGGCTCCAGTGCATAGCCAGCATCCCCCACAAGGTGGACATGTGGGATGTCCCCCCTGACAAATACCTGATACAGCTGTGAGGCATGCCAGATGTGGGAGTCATGGTAGCTTCCAGGGCTGCCAGCACACATCCATGATAATGCCCTGGGCATTGCACATGACCTGGCAGTTGATGGAGTGGTATCCCTTGCGGTTTATGTAGCGCCTACCATGCTCACCGGGTGGTGACTTGATATGTATGTGTGTGCAGTCTATCACACTCAGTACCTCCGGGTAGTGTGCCACATGGTGGAAGAGACGCATATTGCTGGCCAACTCCTCCTGAGTTCGGGGGAAGTATATATGCTCATTGTCATGTGTTAACATGGCATCAAGGAACTGGTGTAGTACCCTGGATGCTGATGCCTGTGAGAGCCCCATTATATCTCCAGTTGGCCTTTGAAAGGTACCTGTGGCTAGTATTCACAAGCTTACACATACCTTCGTGTCCACTGGGATGGGTTCCCCTCTGTTGTTTCTGGATCTCAGGCATGGCCGGCACAGTTCAACTATTTGCTGTAAGATGTCTGTGTCCACCCTGTAATGCTCTACTATCTCCAGATCATGTAGCCCCTGGTAGGTTACCCTTGGTCTGAACACTCTTCCCCTCCTCCGGGGCCTTCGGTGGTTGTCAGTATCATCCTCCACAACACCGTCAGTCTCTAACACATGGTGATGAATCACAGCTATGGCAGCTCCCAACATGTACATTGTAAAATTTCCCCATATGTTTACACCTATCGTGCAGAGTTTGGGAATACACAGGTGTGTGTGGGGTGCTTTCATGCTTTATACTATTGTGCTGTGAACACCGATGATGTCATAGGGTGTGTATGTACAATCGTAGCTACAGGGTATCTTATGTGTTTTACGACAGGAACTACTATTGTGGTGCCTTTGGTGTTGAATTACATTTGGCTGCCGTGGATTACCTCTTGCCCTTCCCTTTACATTTCTTCACGTTTCACCTCCCATTTTCTGGCATGCATCCAGCAGCCTGCTTTCATTTATACTTTCCTACACCTGGCTTATCTTGCGTAATGTGTTCTATGGTTGGTCTACTGCAGGTATGCTTTGCTCTGCTATGACAGTTCTCTTTTCTTTGCAATCTGACATCTCCCTATCCTGTTTTGCAGGTTTCTGTGAGCAGACTTGTCAGCTGCTGTCAATTGTCCGCTGTGAGTTAATAGGTGTTAATTGCTCAGTTGTACTCCAATTACCTACTGCGGCATTTCCTTATTTTCTTCCCCTGACCTTCCTGTTTGAGCTATGGTGCGCAGCGCGTGCATCCGCTTACCGGGTTTTGGGCACGTTTTCCTCCCCGTACACATGCACTTTTGGGCACCATATGTGCTCTCAGCTAAACAATGCTATACCTACCTCCCCACCCCTGTCCTGCGGCTTTGCTTAGCAACAGCCAGGCCAGATTTGCATTGCTCCAATGTGCTTACAGCTACGGTGGCACACCCCACTGCTGATGTCATGTATACCTCTAAGCCACTCCTCAGTGTTGTAGCGCTGTGCCGTATGGTACATCCTTAGTCCGGAGGGACATTTGTGATTCACTATTACCTGCCTCATTTGCATGGCATTGACTACTAATTCCTAGTTACTGTACCAAACACTGTCACAGATGCTTAGCAACCCTTGCAGCTTGGTTGTGGTGTACCATGCATACCATTGAGTATTATGGTGAAATCATAATTTGTATTAGATTGCAATTTTATGACATTTGTATATATTTTCTTTGTGTTCCCGTCTGCGTACACATGCCCTGTGGTTGTACTTTGCGTTACTGTGGACATGACATTAAATGTTGTTTTTTAGGTGTTGTGCATTTTTTCTTATGCCATTGGCTGTATATTTAGCTATTGGCATATGTTAACTTTGTAATACATGAGTCTGGTCAGCTTTCATAGCTCCAATGTTCTGTTTGGAAAAATGTAAACCATGTTTTTTGGTTTACATTTCTGTGGACTTACGCTACGCCTGCACCACTTCATAAATCGCTATGTACCTTCATTTTCAGGGTGCGGCACTGCGCATGGGGTGATTAGCATACCTAAGCCGAGGGCTGCGCAGATCTGGCGTATGCCGTTAGTGCATGTGGAATTGGATCGTACCTGAATCACTTGGCGGCCATGTTTGGCGTTATACCGTGCAAGCTTCATGAATCCCGGGGATAGTTTATCCCATTTCCATTACAATGAGCCAACATATTCTCAGTTTATACCATTTATATTAAAAAAACATTTTATATTTATATATAAACATTTTTATAGAATTCATAATACTGTCTTGCCCAATGTTTGATAGTTGCCCTCAGCAGATATCAGACTGTTCTCTTTTCATATTACAATCCTCACTTTTTTACTTCTCTTTTCCTTCCATTTCCCCTTCTCTCTGATATCTGCCTTGGAATACTTCATCATTTTTTATCTAGCTTATATTGACCTCACTTCCCAGTACCTGCATTATACATTATCCTATTTTTCTCTGCATGCACTTTAGTAACAACTCCCCCTTTTGTAGGTTCATAGGTGTGTACTAGGCTAATGACCACAAGGGCCTTTTAAAGCCTAGTCATGCATCCCAAATCTCTGACAAGTTCTGGTACCCTTGATAAGTGTAAGCAAGTTGGGAGATAAACATTTACAAGCAGGGGCCTGGGAGATGAACCACCTACAAGCTGCCTGTGTCCATTAAAGACATGGGTACCAAACCAGGCATGAATTTCCTGTTCCCCATCCAGTTGCCCAATTTACACTTTAATTGGGTAAGGGAGGAACTCTGCTTCACATGGATGGGAAGCTTGTTCCAGAGAATGAGTAGTCCCTGGGATATATACTTGTCTCTCCAGCAGGTCCTTTTTGTATTACAGGCAATGTTTAAGTCTTTAGAATGAGAAATGCTGGTGTTGTTTGTTTTGCAGACATGCAGGAGGTCATATAATCAAGTCATATAATTTTATTTATACCAAGGTCTATCTTTCAAGAAGGCCTCAATAATAAGATACCACTTAAACCCCTCTTAAAGACAGACCTTTGTATAAATAAAACTTGACACTATATATATATATATATATATATATATATATATATATATATATATATATATATATATTTATACATACAGAATACTTTGCTCTATTACTTTAAATGTCAATGGAGAGAACAATGTATTCAGAGAGAATTTTTCTGACTGGTTGTTGGTCTAATGCTTTGTATTATTTAAAGCATATGTATGAGTTAAAACCTTTGAGCATCTGATGAAGCAGTGTCTCAACTCTGAATGTGCTTATGTGGTAATTTTAATAAAAGTTTTTTATACCGCCTAATTGCTTGATTCACTTTTATGTTTTTTGGACATATTTCTTGGTTTTAAGTGACTAATTTAACCTTAATGCCGCAGTTATTGCTGGTGACTACATGATTATACCAGAACTTAACCCTGGTCAGGCTTCATTCATTGTTGGTTGGATTATAACCTGAAAATGCTATAATTTTACTAAAACTTATTATATCATAACATATTTTAAAGTCCAGTAGATCCAGATCCCCAGTCTTTTTGGCATAGATTAGTTTTTGGTAACTAATACAAACCAAGTTGGGTGCCCATAAGAATATGGATAGATTTTTAATAACAGTCTTAATGAATTTCTTTCAATGTATTATATTGGATGCATTAAATTAAATTAACAATCTTGGTAGTATGTTCATCTTGATAATTGTCACTTTCGACAACAAAGGAAATTTTAATTTCTTCCATCTAAGGATATCTTGTTCAGGGTTTGACCAAAATTCCATTAAATTGTTTTGATAAAACTGATTTAAGTCTTGATAAAAAAGTTATCCCTAAATACCTCAGTGAATCTTTTAATTTATTTCAGTTTCTGGAAAGGAGCTGATTAGATTGCAGTTAGGATTTAATGAAAAAAATAAAGGATTTATTTAAATTTAGTTTATAATTAGAAAAGTTTGAAAATATCTCAGTGGAATGTAAGATTTTTTTGGAAGATCAGTATTAGGTAAAGTAAAATAAAGATTTAGATCATTAACAAAGGCAGTTAACATGACTTTTGCATTGTTTATTACGGGAATATGATAAAAAGGTTTTTTTGTTTAATGAGAAGAAAGAGAGGTTTTATATCTATCTACATATATATATATATATATATATATATATATATATATATATATATATATATATATATAGTTCCCCTTCACAATCTCAAATTACTGAATGCTCGAAATTCAGTAACTCGAGACTGTAAAGTCAAAAACCCATAAGAGCGAATCTGCATAAGCGTGAATTCAAATATCTGGAATTCGCGGTTATGCATGTCAGCTACGGAATGGGAAGTGTGTGAGTCGAGATGTTTTACGGAAGTGAAGGTAAGTGAGTGTATGTGTGTGTGTTTTGCAAGTTGTGTGCGTGGGTTAGGGTAGGGAGGTGGGAGCATGAGTGTGAGTGTTGGATGTGTCTGTATTTGTGTGTGTGTGTGTGTGTGTGTGTGTGTGTGTGTGTGTGTGTGTGTGTGTGTGTGTGTGTGTGTGTGTGTGTGCGTGCGAGGCAGTGTAAAATGTCTGTGTGGTGTTTTTTATTTTGTGTATTAGTGCGATCTAGCAGTTAGAATATATAAGTAGGGGTGGTGTGGGGGGTGCAGCGTGCATGTAGTGTAGGGCTTGTAGTTTATGTGATGCGGGTTGTATGGTGTGCGTGTTGTGTGGTGTATGTGTTCTGTATGTTCGGGTTTTTTTGTTTTCATGCTTGTGGGTTTCGGGATTTTTGTTGATTCGAATTTATAGTCTCGAGTTACTGAATTTCGAGCATTCAGTAATTTGAGATTGTGAAGGTGAACATTATATATATATATATATATATATATATATATATATATGTGTGTGTGTGTGTGTGTGTGTGTGTGTGTGTATGTATGTATATATAATATATATATATATATATATATATATATATATATATATTTAAGGTTGTGTGAGCATTGGCATTTAAAACTTTTATTAAATTTATAAAGTCAAAATATGGCATAATTGAAAAAATAAAATCTAAGTTAAGTCTAACAAATTGAGTGCGAGTGCAAAGATTGAGTTATTATATTGTTTATTAAGTAAAGTCATTCCCCAGGATTCTAAAAGTTTGGCCAGGTGCAGGAGTAGCGTTGGTGTTCCACCACCAAATATAGACGGCAAGCGATCCTGGTACTAGCTGTTTTCATGTGCACTACCTGTGTACGCTACACCAGCACAGCTCCTGGCTCTTGTATGCTAATCATCCCATTTGCAGCAGTGTAGCATGCAAATGAAGATATTTAGCCATCCAGGAAGTGGTGCAGGTGTAGTGTAAGCATGCAGAAATGTAAACCATAAAAACAGTTTACATTACTGAAAACATAAAATCGGAGCCATGTCAACCAGCCAAACCCATGCATTATAATGTTAATATATGCCAATGGCTAAATATATAGCCATTGGCATAAAAAAAAATGTACAAAATGTAAAAATAAACAATTTTTTTTTTCGTGCTACTGTGAAGTTTAAGCTTAGGGCAGCGGCACGCAAACGGGATTGTAAGAAAAATAGAAAAAAAATAAATAAAGGTGCATTCTAACACAATTCATGTTTTCCCCATAATAGTCAGTGGCAGGCATGTTAAACTACACCATGGTGCAAGGGCTGCTAAGGGGCTGCATCAGTGTTATGCGTGGTTTCTAGGAATTAGTAGGCAATCCTATGCAAATGAGAGGAGCAATACTGAATCACCGATTCCTCCCTGGTGTAAGGATGCACCTCACAGCATAGTGTTATAACACCGAGGTGTGACCATGAGATAAAGATCACATCAAGAGAGGGGTGTGTCACCTTTGCTGTAAGCACATTAGAGCATTGCTAACCCAGTTTGCCCATAGCTAAGCAAAGCTGAAGGAAAGGGGTGTGTTGAACTGGCTTTAGCTTTGCTTAGCTGAGAACACACAAGGTAACCGAGTATGCATGTGAATGAGATTAAAACGTACTTAAACCCGGTAAACGGGTTTGCGCATCGCGCACCGGAGCTGAAACAGGAAGGATATAGGAAAAAAATAAGGAAATGCTGCAGCAGTGAAATTAGAGTACAAATGAATAACTAACACATAGGAACCTACAGTGGGCCATTGACAACAGAAAACAAGGCTGCTAGCTGCTACCTGCAGAACAGGAAAGGGGAGGGGCTGTGCTGAAAAGAAAACAGTAAGGTGTCACAGCAGAACAAAGCAGAATTGCATTATATCAGCTACATAACACATTTTGCAACACATGACTGGGTAGGGAAAGTACAAAACAAGAAATCTGGCAGGTGGATGCAAGCCTGACAATGGGAGGGGATCCAGGTTTAAAAGGGAATTAAACAGCAACAGATTAATTAAGACAGGCAAGCATAACTCCACACTACAGGCCCCATACTTGCAGTACTCACTGTAAAACACATAATTAAGATACCCTGCAGCTGGAACTGCTCATACACAGCCAATGACATCAGCAGCATCTATAGCACAATAGTATAAAGTGTGAAAGTACCTCACATACACTTGTGTATTCCCATACACTCTGCACCACTGGTGTATACATACGGGGAAGTTTTAATATGTACATGCTAGGGGCTGCCATAGCTTTGATCCACCAGCATGTGTTGGAGACTGGAGGTGGTGTGGAGGATGATGCTGACAGCCACCTCAGGCACCAGAGGAGGAGAAGAGTGTTCAGATCCAGGGTAACCTACCAGGGGCTACATGTTCTGGAGATAGAAGAGCGTTACAGGATGGACAGGGACACCCTACAGCAACATCTGGAGCTGTGCTGGCCATGCCTCAGAGTCAGAACAAACAGAGGGGAACCCATCCCAGTGGATACGAAGGTATGTGTAACCTTGAGAATACTAGCCACAGGTATCTTTCCATGGCCAACTGGGGATATCATGAGAATCTCACAGACATCAGCATCCAGGATACTCCACCAGTTCCTGGATGCCATGTTACCATATGCCAATGAGCACATATACTTCCCCCGAACACAGGCGGAGTTGGCCAGCAATATGCGTCTCTTCCACAGTGTGGCAGAATACCCGGAGGTACTGGGTGCAATAGACTGCACGCAGATACACATCAAGTCACCACCTGGTGAGCAGGGTAGGCACTACATAAACTACAAGGGATACCCCTCCATCAACTGCCAGGTCATGTGCAATGCCCAGGGCATTATAATGGATGTGTGTGCTGGCAGCCCTGGAAGCTATCATGACTCCCACATCTGGCATGCCTCACAGTTGTATCAGGTATTTGCCAGGGGGGGGCATCCCATATGGCCATCTGGTGGGGGATGCTGGCTATGCACTGGAACCATAGATAATGACACCCATCAGAAATGCACTCACACCCATGCAAGAACTCCATAATGAGGCACACGCACAAACCAGAATCATCATAGAGCGTGTGTTTGGGATGCTTAAATCATGGTTCCATTGCTTGGACATATCCGGTGGAGCCTTGCAGTACTTTCCAGCCACGTGTGCCCACATCTTCATAGTATGTGCCATGCTACACAATATGATCCTGCGGAAACAGCTGCAGCAGGAACAGCATGGGGAAGAGCCACACAGCCCCCCACCATTGCCAAGGCCTGCACAGGCACAGAGTGACTCAGAGGAGGAATAACCTGAGCCTGCCCCAGCAGGCAGAAGGAGGCATGCCCAGTATACCCTGGCCTTGGCAAAGAGGCAACACATAGCACATGCAATGACACAGTAGGGACCCAAGGAATGACACCTCTCTTCGACTCACACATACAGTAAAAGGGATGCCAAACATGACACTACCTGTGCTTAACCATGTATAGGGAGTGTACTATGTGCATCCAACATAGGCAGCCCTGCAGCACCACCCTCAATACTGGGACACCCACAAGGTAAATGACTCACACATGCCAGTTGGGGGGGTCACGTACCCAACAAGAGTCACAGCTAGCAGGATAGGTGTAGACAAACACAAGGAAATGCTGTACAATGGCCTCTGAATGAGTTGTATGGGTGACCCCACCCCCAGGCCTACACCGACGGACTACAGCAGGCCAGGAATTTGGATGTAAGATGTGATGGCTGGGAAGTCAGAAACCAATACGTAGGTAATTAAAGGTAGGATCTGTAGTACACCAGTATGCCTCTAGCCAGCACGGTAGGTATAACTACAGACTGAAATGGAGTACCCGACATACAAGTACAGACATAGCAAATGTGTACAACTGTCAGGTGTGCCCCCCCCCATTCTACGTACACTTATAGTAACAGTCAGGTGTGCCCCCTACTCCTGTGTAGAAATGTAGAATCAGTCAGGTCCCCCCCCCCCGCTATGCAGAAATGTAGGAACAGTCACTGCCAAATGACCGATGGATACCCTGTAGACACAGCACGCTACCTGTTGGTGTACAATACAAAGGTCAACACTGCAGTACAAACTACCTGGACTTGATCCACACATGCAATACAGATGGCCATACTGGGCATGCTTACACACTTAGAGGAATAAAGGCAATGTCAGTCAACAACATACTGAAAGGTCATACTGGGCATGCTCACACACTTAAACACATGAAAGCCATGTCTGCAAACACAAACACATGAAAGCCATGTCTGCAAACACCAGTGGACCTGACAAATCTGGCAGTCGCAGTTCTTAGTGCAGGTACAAGTCAGCATGAATGTGCTCCTACCTTGCACACATAGTGGATAGGAATACAGAGATATATGTAAGGACAACACACTATAATAAGCCAAAGGTAGATGGACATAGATGTGTGGAAAAGAGTGACTGTGACAAGGAGCCATCTGGGCCTGTTTCACCCAGCACACTGCCAAAGAGCCCCAAACACATGAGGTGCAGATGTCACTCACTGCAGATACTAGCCACCAGTATCTGTCAGCATGACAGACTATTGTGGTGCACGTGTCAGCTGTGCAACACGACTGTACAAGGAAGTGGTCATCTAGTAGCTGTATACACGTACTTGTGACATATGACCCTGTGTGTGCCCGCATGTAGCATGTCAACCCCTATATGAATGGGATATAGGCCATGCCCACACCGCCCTCCACGTAGCAGTATTATGACATGCCTGCTGAGGTCATCCAGTGTGAAATACACCTCTGGGAGAGCTGTAGATCAGTAATCTCCATGGCGCGTCTCATAACTGCGTAAGTCTGTAGTGATAAACTAGTTAGGTAGTAGTGCTAACCCCAGACTTGCCAAATGTGTGAGTGTGTTTGTGTGTCTGTCCGTCTGTCTCTGACTGTGTAGAGGAAAATGATTAGTTGGCTACTCACACTCCATACAATTCATATACTCAACATTGACAAGGCTGCTGATGTCACTCACCTAAAAATACACCTCTGGGAAAATCATAGCCTAGTAATCCTTGTAGCGTGTCCTGTAACTGCATACTCCTGTAGTGTGATATAGTAGTTAGGTAGGTGTTCTAACCCCAGACTTGGACACTGTGTGTGTGTGTGAGTGTGTGTGTGTGTGTGTGTGTGTGTGTGTGTGTGTGTGTGTGTGTGTGTGTGTGTGTGTGTGTGTGTGTGTGTGTGTGTGTGTGTGTGTGTGTGTGTGTGTGTGTGTGTGTGTGTGTGTGTGTGCATCTGACTGACAAGAAAACAATGCTTTTTAGGCTGCTCATACTCTGTACAAATCACATACTCAACTTTGGCAAGGCTGCTGATGTCACTCACCAAGAAATACACCTCTTGGGAAATCATAGCCCAATAATCTCCGTAGCATGTCCTGTAACTGTGTACTCCTGTAGTGTAATAAAGTAGTTAGGTAGGTGTTCTAACCCCAGAGTTGGAATGTGAGTGTGTGTCTGACTGAGTAGGGAAATTCCTTTTTAGGCTACTCACACTCCGGACAATTCACATACCTAACTTTGGCAAGGCTGCTGATGTCACTCACCTAGAAATACACCTCTGGGAAAATCATAGCCCAGTAATCTCCATAGTGCATTCTGCAACTGTGCACTCCTGTAGTGTGATAAAGTAGTTAAGTAGGTGTTCTAACCCCAGGCTTGTAAACTGTTTGTGTGTGAATCTCTGTGTGTCTTACTGAGTAGAAAAATACTTTTTAGGCTACTCACACTCCGGACAATTCACATACCCAACTTTGGCAAGGCTGCTGATGTCACTCACCTAGAAATACACCTCTGGGAAAATCATACCCCAGTAATCTCCGTAGCGTGTCCTGTAATTGTGTATTTCTGTAGTGTGAAGTAGTTAGGTAGGTGTTCTAATCCCAGACCTGGCAACTATGTGTGTGTTTGTCTGACTGAGTAGAAAGCAATGCTTTTTAGGCTGCTCACCCTTTGTACAAATCACATAATCAACTTTGGCAAGGCTGCTGATGTCACCCACCTAGAAATAAACCTCTGGGAAGGTCGCAGCTCAGTAATCTCTGTAGCGCATCCTGTAACTGCATACTGCTGTAGTGTTATTTAGAACCGTGGTAGGGTTCCATCTCCACCCATGGGAGTGCTAGATGTTTTGTGTGTGTTTCAATGTCTGTGTAGGGAGCAATGCATTTTAGGCTAGTCACCTGCAGTACAGATAAAATGCCCTTCTTTGGTAGTCCTGTTGATGTCATTCATCCTGAAATACACCTTTGTGGAAAAAGTACTTCAGTAATGTCCATGGCTTGTGCTATAACTGTGTAGTGCTGTAGTGTAATATACTAGTTAAGTAGAAGGTTCTACTCCCAGGCATGACGTGTGTGTGTGTGTGTGTGTGTGTGTGTGTGTGTGTGTGTGTGTGTGTGTGTGTGTGTGTGTGTCTGTAACTCATATCCTGTGTAGAGGTGGGTGTGAGTGTGTGACACCTGTGGGCAATGTGGAGGGGGGTTGCTTATCACTTTTATGGTGGCCCTAATGTCAACCATACAGGGATAGCAGATGTAAATTAGCTGAGAGGCTGGGGTGCAAAACCATACCCATATATGTGGCATCAAGGCCAGACAATCACAGTTAACAACCCTACTATTACCCAGAGCACACACTCAACCCATGTGTCATACGCACACAAATGCCTAGGCAACAGCCAATATGTGGGTAGTACCCTGCATATTGGCCACTGAAATGAACTATGCAGTGATAGCAGTGGGCTACAGAGGCCATGTCACCCTGCCCATCTGTCCAATATGCACATACATGCAGACAGTGCACCTCCACTTTGTTCCCCAATGGACACCTGCACCACCTTTGGTGCCTTCACATGTGACTCACAACGAACATACCATGTGTGACACCATGCCCTGCATGGACAGATGACACTGGCATCAGGGAATGCTGTTAGCATGCTATCAATGTAGGTGCAGGGTAAACCTGATCCCCATTACCAGTTCCTGCCACAGGTAGCCAAGCCTGGCAAATCTGATGATAATCTGTGTTCACAACATGGGCCAGACATGCCAGGTACAGTTCCACATGTCACTATACATGCATGTGGGAGGTGTGCACATGCCAAACGCCATCCATGTCATGGACTAAGGAACACATACATGGCAAATGATGCACAGTATTGGCCACACACAATAGTCACCCAGGTGACTGGATTGGGGATGCAATACCCACCTGTGTGAGCAAATGCAGAAACTACAGACCTGGCCCACAGTGCAGACCATTGTCATGTGGCCTAATGCCAAGGTATACCCATCACCTACCCTTGTATAGCCTGCTGGCATGGATGACCACGACACACCCGTGCAGACATGCACCCATGCATGTCAGAACTGGCACCCTGTGTGTTCCTGTGTGTGTTGTATGGTGCGTATGTCCACTTCCACACTCTCTACAACCCCCAGGGCATACTGAAGCATGCTATCTGATGTCTGACACCTCCTCATACTCCTTGCCCATACGACCTCTGTATGGCCCGTGGGGTGCATGTGATACCTGCACATTGATGTGTTGTGGCAATCCCACTATTGATGAGTTGCACTCCTGGCCCTGCCAAGTGTGTTAATGTGTGTGTGTCCCTGTGTGAGTGTGCCTGTGTTGATGCTGGCACCTGTTCATGCAGACAGGCAAGTGTACCTCACGTACCATATATCTACCATATCTCTGTTGCTGATGTCACTCACCATCACAAATATGTTCTGAGTGCTCCACAGCAGATAAACTATGTGGCGCATCCAATAACTCCATTGCACTATGATAGCACTACATAGTTGTTGGGGATTTGATACCCTATGCTGGTAGGTGTGTGACACAAACATGCTTCTGTTTTACTCACCCACCCCTCCCTGACATGTAATCACCTCTGTCTGCTTCCCCCACTCCCTGTCTGGTGGATGTGGGGACCCACACCTGCTATGCTTAGGCAGCAGTATGTGTATTTCAAGTGATGCTCGTGATCAGCTGATGGCCTCTGCATGAATTGCAGCCCTCCCCTAGCTGATTGCATGTGGAACAGCTGTAGTAACATTCTCATAGTCAGTTACTTGGAAACACACTCAAATACTTAGGAACATCATGATGGTGTTGGCTCATTTCCCTCACTGTGAGCAGGAACTAGATCTGTTGTTTGGCAAACAGCATCTCAGACAGATTGGGGATTTACCTCTAACAACATACACTGTGGAAAGAGGCCAACAAACAGGAGTGGGGATGTGCCTGACCTGAATACAGACTGTAAGTGCTGCCATACTGCATTTGGAGTAATGTTGGTTTAACAGTGTTTGTCTGGATACGCCTGTTGTACATGTCGCACTACCTGCCATGTCAGTTCCATGTATATGAGTAATCCCTATCTGCAGAGTCATCTGCAGACTGGGCGGTGTTGTGCCTTTGGTTTCATGTGTTAGCCACGGTGCATCTATCTGTGGAATGCAGAAGGTAGTGAGAGGATTGCAGTCTGTAGAATGTGAAGACCGTGACAGTTACTGACTCCATATCCCTCATAGGACATATGTTGCAACAAACCCCGTTACAATGGTAAATGTATGAGGTTATCACAGCAACATGTCTATACTGGCCCTGTGTATGTGCTGTCAGACACACCTCTGTCAACCGTTGTACAGATGATGTGCATGAAGTGGTGCATATGTGCTTTACACCATAAATAGTGTCATCATCTCTGATGACAAGGCAGTGATAAATCAGACTGCTACACATGTCATTCGCAGTAGGGGTCATATTACATGACATAACCTGGACAATCTGTGGATGTTTGTATAGTATGGAGGTCTGTGTTGTGATGGTGAATGTCGGCAGTGTGTGTATTGCTGATATGTACTTTAGCCTGTGTACAGACTGTGGTGGATGTAATTGTTCTAGCTCCCCTTCTATGTGATGTTACATGCTGCCCCACTGTATGGTACCATTTTGCCATGCATGTTTGTATGGCCATACACACACATGTCCCATACCACAGACAGCCATCAGACCAAACTGTGTAGCAGCCCAGTATATGTAGGGCATTCTTTGAGTGGCACATATGAGGATGGTGTCGAACAGATAGTTCATATATTATAATGTTATGCTAGCTTACCATGTGTGGCTGTGGCTGTGTTCACATTGGTTGTGGTTATGCACTTTCATGCAGTTGCATCTTACCCTGTGCTGTGACATGGCTGTTGAGCCTGCTATATATGCAGGTACATGTGCATTCCCCCATAGGAGATGTAGGCCAGTGTTGAGCCAGTCTACATGTAGCCTGCACAGTGCATTGTGACATGCCTATCAGTGTAGCGTACTTACCCAGTGAGATGTCATGTGCAAATACATGCCAGATGTACTGATGCCGGGCCTCCCTTAAAGGTCATGTATGTCAAACAGAGCAGCGTGATGCTGTACAGATGTATATCAATATCTAGTGGGTAGTATGTGTCCATGGCACCCATGTACCACCATGTGTCAAGCCACACAGGAGTGTGTGAATCCAAAACCTATGGTGGCAAATGTAAACATGTTGTTATGTGTTCTACCCATCTACATGGTTGCCTACATCCATAACGTCAGGCATGGTACACATGTTGTGCAATAAGGGATTACATGTAAACCTCTGGACTGTACAGGGTGTGTCCAAAGTTCCACATATTACATGCTAGCGGCGGTACTCTACAATGAGTTCCTTAGGATGTCTGTCACTAGGCAATGGCACACATGTTATGAACAGATGTCACCTTCCACACGCACCCTGTCTGTGAAGACAATCTCAATGACAGTAGCAATAGTCTAGTAATGTACCTGCTATACATACCTGACATCCTCTTGCACTACGACTTTGGGACTATAGGTGCTGGGCTAGGGCTACACACCAAGTACAGTTCATGTGGTGGAAATATATCTACATAGACTTATCCAGATAGCCATATATATATATATATATATACGTTTACACATGTGTACTACTTCCAATTAACACTGTCATGGCAACCTCCCACTATAAATCCCTACAGCATGTGGGTGTGGTCCCTTTACATATCCTGTGTGATGGACATCCTTCTTGTTCGTGGGCATCAGTGTTACAGACAGCAGGTAGCAATACCTCTTACAGGAGAACCTGCACACTCAGAGTGGCCACATATTTGTAGGAGGAGCAGGAATTACACACAGACTGTGAGTAGAGTTGTATTATGCTTTGCATAGTACTGGTGTTACAGGGTGCGTGTGTGTACATACTAGTGTACCTTGGCATGCAGTCTGTCTGCACAGCTCACTACTGTGGGCCTATCCTCTTGATGGACAGAGGTATGCCTATCAAGTGTTGTCCATCCACCACACAGGTCCTGTGTCAGATATTACACTGGTAGTGTGTGCGTTGCATGCTATCAGTACATGGCTACATCCATTTCTGTGTCTAACCTCAATTCTCTGACTAAGGGTATGTTGCAGACTATCCTGTAACACCAGCACCTTGCTTAGTGTATGGCAACAGTGTTCCACATATGTGCCTGTGTTCCAGCCTCTGTCCTCCATCTACATACAAAGCTTTGCACATATGTGATGCTGCTGGGGGTTGTTCTGTAGTGGGCTGTGAGTATATCACACTGCCATTGCTGCCATTAGTCCACTGCTGTTGTATCCCCCACACATACAGTGGAGCTGGGGCCATATATGTGTTGGCATCACCTACACAATACATGTGTGCCCGTATGCACTCCAGAGGCCAGTGTATGTAACAGTGGTATATGGGCCTGTATTATTGTGTGTAGGTGGGGAGCACCATAAATGACCTAGGCTGTTGCTAAATGTGGAGGTAGCAGGGGTGCGCTACCACAAGGTAACAGGATGTACAGTACTGTATACTTCACCTATAGTGACATTACTTACATGAATTGGGGTACTGCAAGCCTACTGCCCCCTGCCATACAGACTGTCCTATTTGTCGGTGTGCTTGTGATGGTGTCAGTTATGCCTTGTTAAGTACCAGTTGCAACCCATTAGACCACAAAATGTCTTTACCTCCCTCCTAGTGAGTTTGTACAGAGTGTAGATAGAGGCTGCTGAACTACACACCTGCTGTACATACTGTTGATTGTTTGGTATCCCGTGAGCCAGTCTGTCTTCACTATTGTACAATTGGAAGGGATTGGCCTGGACAGCAACAGTTGTAAACCTTTCCAGACTACTGTAGTAGTGTAACAGTTTCACAGTTGCAGCACTCTGTTTATATGGTTGTCAGTATCTGAGCAGCTATATGACATGGCATATAGAACTGTTGTAGTACACAATTAAAGGATTCCCATGTCTGCAAACCTGTGTGTTGTGTCTTTCCTATGGTCATTTTATGGGTATATGTTGAAGGCAACGATTGACAATTGTATGGGTGTCCCAGTAGGCATAGTGGCCATTCCATATTGTGTGCACCTTCTACATATGTATCTTCCTGTACATATGTCTGCGTGTGTATGTGTAATCACATGTTATATATATATATATATATATATATATATATATATATATATATATATATATATATATATATATATATATATATATGTATCTGCATATCTGTGTATCTGTATCCTGGGGATGTTAATGGCTTCCACATAGTACATGTCCTATGGGAGGCAGACTGTACTTGGTAGTGTATTGCAGGGCGCACATGTTTGGCTGTGGGGGGATGCCTATCCGTACAAGACGTATAGTGTGTGGGGCCTCTCAACCCCAATAACAGTGCATGTGGACATATGTGTATTTGTTAATCTGCCATTGCTATGTACAGATGTATGGCCATATATACATATATATATATATATATATATATATATATATATATATATATATATCTGCTATCATATATATGATTATGCCCGTATATACCTACATAGATACATATCTGTGTATACATATGTAACATGCTGTGTATACATAGACATATAGGTGAAGACACATATATGTGTCGATTTAGGCTTATGCATGTATATATGTGCATATATATTGATATATATGCATATAGCTTTAGAAATGACTATATATATATATATATATATATATATACACACACACACACACATAGCTAGATATGTTGTATCTGCTTGGATATTAATATATTTACACACACATACACCTAGATGTTGGTATACATTCTCTGTACTGTTGCATGACTGGACTGGATGATATGTTTCTGAAAACATAACATATTTTTGTATCTGTCATGGCTTAGTGGTAAATCACTTTGGCTATGGAATGCAGGGTCCTGGATTTGAGCCTAGCAGAGGCTGTTTATTTTGTTGCTAGGCAGAACAAAGACCGTAGGATATGGAGTGATTAAGGCACGTGTGAGCAGGTGTGCGTGGGTTTGCATGATGGTAAGCACTGCAAACCCCTGGTTACACTTCCTTATACTCAGTTAGAGTCTACTTTGCTTAATCTATGTAGGTGATGCTTGCTCCCGTGCAAACGTACTTAAACACGTTTACTACTGCTTGTATAGCTTACACCTAAGGGTTAAATGTATATCCAACCCAGGAAAGCCTCGATGCATAATTAATTACCCATAGTTCAAAGCTCCCCAAACACCCACCCCTACACTTAACTGACACAGCAGTCATCCATTCTCCAGTTGGAAACATGGTGTAACTACACCACTACACATTAACCACTCCCTACTCCTCTGGACCCATTCCATAGGTTGACTCACTCCAAGCATCCTCAGACATCCCAACATTTTAGTCCATAAACATTGGTGAAATGAGTTACCACTAGGACACTATTCACAATTTTTGGTTTGTCCCACCTGGGACAAACATGTCTTTGTTTCAAGATTAGACTTAGCAGGTCAACACTGTTGCTCCTACTGGTGGTAATCCACCAGTATTTTGAGAAGCAGTGTTTTGGTCAGCCCTCTGCCCATCCTCATTCCCCTGTTCTGTGGTACAGACAACCTAGGAGAGGCATTTTTATGCAACTGCTCTTGTCCTACCACCCGTGGGACAGTGTTATAATGGTTGCTTTTATTAATGGCACATATTCCTGTCCAAGTCTTGATATAACCTAAGACAAAAGCACTACAGGGATACAGGGGTTACCAGTGTTTTTCTTTTGATAATGTTTTACATGCTTATTTTGTCGAACCATTCTTTCTTACTTACATATGTTTATATATAATATATATCTGTACATTTGTATCTACATGCAAACACATACATGTAGATATACAGTCACAACCAACATGACACATAGCTCACAACACCAGTGTGCCACCCAACAACAGCCCCTAAGGCAAGACAATGTACCCAACACTTTAGTCATAGGTGACTCTATAGTCAGGCACACTGATGTCCCACTCACCAGGCTGAACAAGGAGAAAATTACAGTCAGCTGCCTGTCAGGTGCCAGGATCTGCCACATAATGCATGCACTCAAGTCACTCCACAACAAGTACAAATACGACTCTGTCATTGTCTATGCTGGAGTGAATGACTTGAGACGTACCTCCCTGGACTACATGAAAAGAGACATGGATCATGTGACCCAGGCAGGTATGACCCTAGCCCTGAGTAGCATCCTGCCTTCACCCAGAATGATACCACAGTATAAGGACAAAATGATTGACTTCAGCAATTGGCTAAGCTTCTGGTGTCATTCAAAGGGGATCCAGTATTTGTCTGCCTGGGAAGACATGATCGACAAACCACGATGCTTTGCAGGAGATGGTCTGCACCTGTCACCCCTGGGATTCAGGTTACTGGCTAAAGCTCTTGCCACCCCTATAGTGCCTTTTTTAGGCAAGGTTCAAAGGATAAAACCACCACCGTAACAGATACAAGAATGCAAAATCTGAAGGTAATGCTACTCAATGCTAGAAGTCTAAACCTCAAAATGCACTCTCTCGAGGCACTCCTAAAAATGGAGAACATCGATATCTGTGCAGTAACTGAGACCTGGTGCAAGGCTCCAGAGAGCACCCCTGTAATACCAGGCTACAATTCTTACCACACTTTTCGGCTACAAAACCAAGACCAAAATACTAAAGGTGGAGGAGTGTCCATATTCACCAAGGATATTCACACCTCCAGGCTAGTTGCCCAACACAATGCATCTGAAATTCTCCAGGTGCAACTAACACTAGGTAAGACTGCAATCCAAATTGTAGCTTACTACAGATCCCCCACCATGCCCCATGATTCTCACTACACCTTTCTAAACATACTAGAAAATATTAAGATACAACCAAACATCCTAATACTGGGTGATTTCAACTACCCTGCCATTAATTGGGAAAACTACTCGGGTACCAACTCCTTTTCCCAACAGTTCTTGGAATTCATAAATTTCAATGCCCTGGATCAACTAATCCATTGTCCCACCAGGGGAGCCAATATCCTAGACCTGGTCATTACCAACATGGGAGATAGATGCTCCATACCAGTGGTCACCCCCTCAGTGGTCAGGACTGACCATAAGCAAATCACCTTTGACATCCACATCCCACCCCCCCCCCCCCCAGTAAGGAAACCTCCTTAAAAAAACTTCTCCAAAGCCAACTTCATGCTACTGAAGTCAGAAAGTGACAAACTTCACAACACCCATGCAGATGGGATTTGGAAGTTCGACTGCAGAATCCTACACTAAGGCACTGTACGAGCACATCCACTAGTGCATGAATCATGCCATCCCAAACAGAACCAAGATGCTCTTCTCCAAAAAAAGGAAGCCAATCTGGTGGTCCCCTGCTATAAACAAACTATACAACAGAAGGAAGAAACTGTTGCAGAAAAGAGGAAAATCCCAGGATGCAAAAAACTCCCTCACCAGCCTCAGTAAGAAGCTGAGATCCCTCATAAAATCCTCAAAAGCTAGTTACGAAAATAAAATTGCCAAAAATTCCAAAGACAACCACAAGGCATTCTATAGTTATGTCAAGAATCTAAATGGCAATGCTCAGATCTGCTCTGAGCTACAACAGAATGGCATTAAATATACTGATCCCAAGGATATTGCCAATATCCTGGCAGATCGATTTAGTGCCAACTTCACCCCCCTCTCACCCCCTAAAGGACCCATCTCAATACCAAAAGATTGCCAAATTCCGATAATCATGGCCACACAGGTAGAAACCGCACTCTGCAAAGCTAAGAATACAGCATCCATGGGATCAGATGACATCCCAGGCTGTGTACTACATGAACTACAAAATGAACTGGCACCTCACCTAAGTGTCATGTTTAATCATAGCCTCACCTCAGGCTTTGTGCCCACTGAGTGGCGCACAGCTACAGTTATCCCGCTCCACAAGGGAGGATCTGCCTTGGATCCCGGGAACTATTGTCCCATCAGTCTGACAAGCCTGATCTGCAAGGGCATGGAACGCATTATCATGGAACTTATAAACAAAGACATTGGCAAACTTCAAACACTGGACCCTACCCAGTTTGGGTTTGTGAAGGGCCGATCTTGTCTCCTGAATCTGATTGACTTCTTCGAATTAGTCTCCAGAACTGTGGCCGAGGGTAAGGTGGTCCACACAGCCTATCTGGACCTCGCCAAGGCCTTTGACACCATCCCCCACTCTGGAATCATAGATAAACATACTAAGCTGGGCATAAATCCCTATGTCACTCGATAGGTTGCCAACTGGCTTACTGACAGAGCCCAGACTGTAAAAGTAGCCGACTCCAAATCCAGCTCCAGACAAGTGACAAGTGGAGTACCTCAGGGTTCATTCCTGGGACCACTCTTGCTTGGCATCTACTTCTCTGAAGTACAGACGAACACTAAGGGACTCTAGCTAACAAAGTTTACAGATGACTGCAAACTGGGAGCCATTATTTAATCTCCAAATGATGTGGATATTCTACAAAAAGGCCTTACAGAAACAGATGCCTGGTGCCAGAGCTATGAGCTCAAGCTTAATGCTAAGAAATGTATACTTATCCCCTTTGGAAAACAACATGTACTCATGAATTACCACATAGGTGGCAGGACGCTAAACATCGAAAGCGTGATGAGAGACTTAGGGACACAGGTGGACAGTGGTCTCACTTTCGATAACTACATTGCCACAACAGTCAGGAAATCCTTCTATCTGGCACACCTCATCACTAAGGGCTTTTCATCCAGAAAAAAGGATGTCATTGTCCCACTGTACTTATCCCTCATTAGACCCATTATAAAGTATAATGCCCCATTTGGTATGTACCTCACAAGACATCTGCAACAGCTGGAAAGGCCACAGAAATACCTCACTAAAAGAATCACAGGCCTAAAGCAGATGCCATATGCTGACCATCTAAAAAAAACTCCAGCTATACTCTGTGGCATATCGTCTACTCAGTGGCGATCTCTGCTTAACATACAAGGCCATGTCAAACCCTGAGCTGTTGGACATGCTCCACTTAAAGAAATCCCAATCCCTCAGAGCCACACACTCCAGGGATCTAAATCTTGTCATCACAATGAACAAAACATGCTGGAGGGATAGGTTCCTGACCCAGAGACTCCCCATACTCTGGAATAGACTGCCCATACATGTCAAGCAGAGCACCTCAATGGCCCTCTTCTAAAGGAACCTTGATGATTGGATGGGAGATAGGAAATTCATCCCGGGGATCATGTCAGTCGCCCTGCTAGACAAAGGCCCAGAGAAGTAAATATTTTGGGAAGAAATATCCAGGGAATTGTTATGGCTAGGCTTGCATAGGCCCTAGGGCCAATAGCCTAGTACCAACCTATGAACCTATGAACCTATTTCCTCTACTGTGGTATGACTGTGCAGGATGCTATATTTGAGGTAACATCATATTTGTTCATGTCTACCATGGCTTAGTGGTATTCCGCATTGGCTGTGGTGTGCAGAGTTCTGTCTTCGAGCCTTGCAGGGGCAGTTTATTTTGTTGATGGGCAGGACAAGGGCCATTGGATACAGAGTGGGTAAGGCACTTTTAAGCAGTTGTAAGCGGGAGTGCACGGGTTTGTGTGACGCTAAGCAGTGATAACTTTTGGTTACAGTTCCTTAAACTCAGTTACCTTCTTGATTGGCTAACCTGTGTAGGCATTGCTTTACCCCCACACAAACAGGCTGAAACCTGCTCACTGCTGCTTACAAGTGTTTACTCCTGCTTACCCCCACGCTAATTTCTTTAAAAGAAAAGAAAAAAGGGGTGATAGGAAAGTGGTGAAAAAGGGGCACAAAGAGGAAAAGACAGTGGGCAAGGTAGCTAGGGATGTGCAGGAAGGATGTAGGGAAGGTCCAAGGTCCATAGCTGTCCATTTCATCTACAGCAACAGCTGTGCATATGCAATGAATTAGGAGGTACATTTGGACACTCAAACCCCTGAGAGAGGGGTGAGGACAACAATAGTATGTTGTGATGCCAATTAGAAACGTGTATATGTGGCCAGTGGACACGTGTGCAAAATGGACAGCTATGTATGGGGCATGCTTTTTTTGCGGGAACAGATTGCCCTTTTCTTCTTTTATTTTTAGGTGAGAGTAGGATGTTGGGGAAGGAGAGGAGGTATGATCAGGGAGGATAGGTTTGGTAGGATGACAGACAAGACATACAAGACGCGTACAGGAGCAGTATATGATTATTGTGGGGGGGGCACCTTGGACAGGGAGGGGTGTTTGGAAGTCACAAGCCCATGAGCCCACAAATGGGTACAGTGAGACTGAGGTCCCCACCCATGGGCAGTCACCACCACACCTTCACAGCCCAGAAGGTGGCTGTGCTGGGGGCTGTGTAGGAGAGGCAGACTCACCCCGTAGTTGCGCCACTCAGCCATCAAGCTGGCATAGGCAGTCTCAAATCTCCCTGTCGAGCTCCCTATGCACCACAGCCCGGACCGTACCGTGGGTGACAGGTTCCTATCTGCTCCCACTCCCAGGGGAGATGAGCCCCATCCCCTGCGGTGGTTCCACCCGAAGGTGGTGCAGGCTTGAGGAAGCCCTTTTGGGTGAAAGTGCTTACCACTGTTTGATTGCCTAGTGAATAAACCTGTTTTTAGAACTCCGTTGTTCTTGGATGGTTTTGAATTGATACAGCCTTGCTCTGCTCTTACACCTGTCTTCAGCTATTATTTTAGCATTCAGAATTAGTTATAACAGCATGCCTAGGTATTCCCATTACCCAGGGCACCAGATATAAAATAGTTGCAGAGCAGGCAGAACACATGCATATATGGGACAACAGTGGCCATTACAACAACATGCAGGTTTCATTGATGGCAACAGGCCACCAATATGGGAGTATTTTAACATGACACATGCATAGAAACAGATGTGAATATTTATAAACCAATAGGACATATGTCCCAACAAAGGTTAGGAGTGTAGACATTCTAAATGAGTTGTGTAAATCGGTTATTTTTGCATATATGGTAGGGGTGAGAGAGAGAGAGTTCAATTAACAACTAATAATTCATTGTAGTTTTCACAACATTCATAGTCACTGCAGTGGTCTGTCCCTTACATGTATTATTACACTACCCAATGGCCTTATATTGCACAATGGTATGTTTGTAGATTAGTATGTATGGGACCTGTGTCTTACGTACATGCTTGACAAGATGCAGGTGTTAATGCAACATGATTTGAGATTGCTCTCATATACTTTGGGTGAGATGCTGGGATGACAGGTTTATCTGCATGTATATTCCCTGACTATGTGCAAGTCAGTTATATGTCATTAACAGCTGCCTACATTTCTTGGATCATCACACTAATTTGTCAGGGGAGCAGGGCAAAAGGCAGGTGATGTGGGCCATTTATCTGGTCATACTGGGCAGATTGGAACAGTTGAGGGATATGAATATGCATACCACTATCTATTTGAGCATTCTAGCAAATTCTGTACAGTTGTTAAGTGTTAATATGCATACAGCTTCCTCTCTGAGCATTCTAACAAACTCTGTACAGTTGTGTGGGATGATTATGCATACAACTTACTAGCGCTCCTGGGATTCAAAGCCCTGCTGTGTGTGACAAAAGCATTACAGTTAAGATCACTGTACACTGTGCTATCAGGCAATTGTTGTGAAGCTTTGCAGTGTTTTCTGTCTAATATGACTGACCTGTTTGCACTTCCAACATTGTTGTGCAGAACTTCATACACATTTTATCTGCATACCACAGTGTGGGTAACTATGCTTACTACAACGGTACTATCTAATAACTGCAACAGTACAACAACATATGACTGCAGAGTAAACAGAAGCAATGCAGGGGTTATACCTTTATTTGCAGCATATTACACAATTCTGTATACTGGTACAACACTTTCTGAGGCTCTTACATTTATTTGTTATGACAGTAAATGCAGGCTATTTACTAACCTGCCTCGCAACACATCCTCTGCAGCCTAGCATCATAGGCTTGCTGGTTCGCAGCATGCTCATCTGCAGCTGTCAGAGAAATACAGTGATATTTAGCCATACCTATCCACAGTATACACAAGCTAGGCAATTATTAACTACTTAGTGGAAGGAGTACTTACTTAGTTCTGGGGCATTCTGCATCTGCCTTGCTTCCTGGATCCACTGTTCCAGGACATCCCCCCTCCGCCGCTTCAGGTCTGCATGGTGGTGCCTGACATGCTCACCAGTCCAGGGGATACCTGTGGCACTAGTGAGCTCACAGGCGAGACTGTCCCAGGCCTCCGTTTTGTACTGTGAGCTCTGGTACTGGCACTGCAGTAGTCTCCTGTCATGGTGCTTTACCAGGAGCCATACTATGAATTTGGACTCCTGGATGCCCCAAGCGCTGCGCTCTAAAGTGAGTGCCTTCTCCCTCTCCAGCCATTCTGCCTGCAAGGGGATGCTACAACTAGTTATGAGCCATATTCCCACCTCTTCGGTTTAAGTAGGTCCGGATTCCCACACCTTTCCGTAATTGGCTGGTTTTGAAAAGGCTAAGCTATGGGCACATCTGCTTACTTCAGGTTGGCACTGCTTAAAGAGGTATACCTGTGTGCAGATTGTATTGGCTTCCCTACACATTCCTTACACTTACTAAGTCGGGCTGTGATGAGGTTAGCATTGCTTATTGGTTATCTAGCATTATATTTGCCTTTTGGCACCGATTTATTATTCATTACAGGTTATATATGTGTCTGGTATCTGTGATTCATGTGTACATACACTATATGGGGTCCTGGGGACTTCAAAACTTTATTACGATGACACCTCAACTCTATGTTTACTACAGTACTCCAATTCACATATTAAGGTCTGTGGTGGGTTATAGAACATCACACTCTACACAGATTCAGTTCACATGTTTGATTTGATTTTCCTGTGGTGAGGATTAGTTTGCTGATACCTACTTTATATGTATTGCTATGATGGCTTAGTGGTTAACTACTGTGACTGTGATGTAAAGGGTCCTGAGTTCTAGCCTTGCAGAGGCTGTTTGTTTTGTTGCTGGGCAGAACATGGGATGTTGGGTACAGAGTGATTAAGGCACTTTAAAGCAGTTGTGAGTGGGCGTGCGCTGGTTTGTTTGGAGCTAAGCAATGCTAAACTCCGGTTACAGTTTCTTGCACTCAGTTAGCTTCTACTTTGCTTAATCTGTGTAGGCAATGCATACCCCCATGCAAATGCATTTAAACACGCTTACTGGTGCTTATATATACTTACTACTGCTTATTTATGCTTACACCTGCTTACTAGTGCCTTATTCATTATGACACTAACACTTTAATGTTATTATATAGGTTATACAGCAAAAGGATGTTAAAATATGTTCATATAAACATTCCACATGGAAAATGATATGTGCTGCAGTAGGACCTGAACTGGGAATGCCTGTTCATGATACGGATGCTCTGACCACTTCACTATTGATGTAAACATTGATTCCGCATGTGTTTTTCTATTTGGATGATTTTGATGTGTAAGCTACGCTAAGCAAAGGGCAGCGATGTGCAAACATGCTGCGCTTTGCTTACACTTTCAATAACGAAGAGATACAACAGCAACATAGGGACACGGGGAATTTAAATGTAATAGTTCTAGGGACAGGAGCTCAACATTCAACTATGTGCTTGTGTGTTTACACCTTTGATTTTATTTCAGTGTTTTTGGACACTCTTGTATGCTTTGCATACATTTCGGTATCCACGAACACTGACATATTGCTTACTATTAGAAGCAGGCTCTAATAGTAAGCAATGTAGGTTGTGCAACTGTGAGGGCATATTTAAGCCTCCGTAAAGCACTTAAACATGCCCCCTGCACTCGCACACGTTTCCTGTGCACATCGAGGGAGCGGCAGCACGCCCTCATAAATATTCCTATTGTGCGGCTGCACCATCTCTGAGGAGGACGCTCGGCGCAAGGCTAAAACCGTCCTTGCGCCGAACGTCATGAATCCCGGGGATTGTATCAAGCATTATTGTGTGTATATTTGGCAGCATGGCCATCAATCTGCTAGTTAGTAATGAATCAAATATTTTTGATATCTATATTTATAAGATAGATTGGTCTGTAATTTAATGGGTTTTTGTTGTCTGCGTTTGCTTTTGTAATAAGAATTGTTCTAGAATGTTTAAGGTACAGTTCTGTGATACCATTTCCTTTATATAGTAAAATAAATGCAGCAGGATTTTTAAAATTTTTTGACCAAATGATTTATAAAAATGCAGTACAGCAATCAGCCCCTAGAGATTTGCCTGGTTTAAGATTCTTTATAAAATATAGGCTTTCTTGTTGGGGGAAATTGTTTTGTAAGAGCATCTTGTTGATTTCAGCTGATTTTTGGAAAGTCTAATTGGTTTAAATATTGTACTTTTTCATGGATTGAGAACAATAAGCTCTGTTTTCCATATGTCAATATATCTGTTCAAAAATTTGGACAATTTTATCATTTGCGTTACACATTTTGTTTTGCTATGTTATTTCAGTTATTAAAGGGGAAACTTTGTTAATGTTTATTATTCTCGCAAGTAGTTTTGACAGAGTCTGAGTCCATTTGGAATACCTAGCTAACATTTTCATCTCATTAAATGGTAATGTCTTGGTATATAACAAATGTAATTCTTTTTGAGGATCATTTATTTATTTACTGTTTTCAGGTTGTAGTTTATGTATTGTTTTTTCTGCAGATATCTTATTTCTTTTCTTTTGAAATGCGCATTTCTTTTGTGGTATGATGCCTTGTTAATACGTATACCTCTGATTTGTGCTTTCATGGTAGCCCACTGTATGTCTACTGGAATTTGGGAGTTAGTAGAGTTGCAGACATCTCATTGAGTACCTCATTAATTTATTTACTAATATCTTTCTGGAGTAAGATGGGATTTATAACTACATTTATTTTTGTTTTTGGGTGCGTTACTCCAGTCTATAGAGAGCAAAATTCTACAGTGATCAGAAAAATATCTTGGCTCTATATAAAAGTCAAGGTTAGTTCTTAAAAGTATGTCTGATATCAAGAAAAAATCCAACTGAGCCCAGGTTTTATGACAGTGAAGATAGAAAGTAAATTTCTCTGGTAGTATATTCGTTTTTGGAAAGAAAAGGGTCAAATAAGTTATACTCTATTTTTAAGTTAGAGATCACCATTGAAGCATAAGCATTGTACATTTTACTTCTGCCTGACCTATCTGTCGTGGGATCATTAACTGTATTCCAATCCCCCCTGTGATGTAGTAGCAGTTGGGATACAGACTTAGAATTTTATAGATTGACATGATAAATTCCTGTTGTTTGATGCAGGACACATATAAGTTCAATAACATAATAGGTTTATCAAAAGATGCATTCTTAATAATTACATAACACCATCTCCCTTCAGAATCAAAATGTTGTTTCAAATTATACTATTTAAAGATTTCTTGATAATAATTGCCACACCTGAACTATTTGATGTATTACCTGATCCAATTATTGCTTTAATCCATCCTTTCCCCATATAATGGATCCATTGGTCTCCTGTCATATGGGTCTCTTGCACAAATAATATTTCTGCTTTTGATTTAAATGCTAAGTGAAAAAATAGATGTCTTTTCTTTTTCATGTGTAAGCTTTAACATTCCATGAATCTATTATCTACATTTAATGCTTCTGTTATCAGTATAAGGCGGCATGGTACTTTGTTATATCTTCAAAATATATGTTCCATTTCATAATATACAGCATTAGTAAGATTAACACATAGCACTTAACTCTCTCCCTCATACAGCCAGGACGAGAATAAACTAACAATGCATAAAGAACTGTATATGTAACCATCATAATGATCATGAAACCTTTTATGTTCTGTATGTCCTAACATTTTAACCAAGTTAGTGTAAAAAGTATTTTAAAACAAGTTGAGAATAGCTTAACTTCCCTATAAATTCGAATAGCTTTTCAGACAGCCCTCTTATCTAATGCAATCATATTTATTTATAGGAACATTGTAAAAACATGTTATATTCTTTCTATTTAACATATAAAATAGCCATAAGTCAGAGAATATGAAGATAAAAAAAGTATATATAAATCCCTTTTATAAATGTGATAGCAAAGACAGCTTTAGTATTTTCTTTTTCACATCAGAAATATTTTCAATATACTCAAGCCATTGTACAAAGTCCTTCTTATTTAGAAAGAGGAAGTGCACTGCATATTCTTCATCAAGCAGGAAAAATGGCTCAGGCATCTACACGGCTGCAAGGGACACAAAATCACCACTACCAGTCATTCAGGTACATAAACCAGTATTTTTAATTCTTGAAATAATCTTTCATTCACAGTCATATATTCAGTAAGCTTTGTCTCTGTCCATTATTTCCAATTGAATCTATTTGTACTAATTTCTTTTTTACTTTTTTTCTATCATCCTTCACAAAGGGTAGTATTAAAGGTATTACTGAAGGCTTGTTTAGCTTCCCTGGTCATTTCAACTGAGTATTTAGCGCTATTCTTTTGGAATACCAAAGTGGAAGGGTATTTCATTTGGAATTTAATTATTTTTGAGACCAAAAATGCACAAAATGGTGACAGTTTTTGTTTATCTTGCTTAATTTGGTAGGGTAGGTCTTGAGCAAATGCAATTTTGTTTCCATTCCATGTTATTATTCTTTTCTTTTTGTCTGTTGCAAGAATTTTAAAACCATCCTGGCAGTTTAAGAGTCTGACATAGATTTGTCTTGGTTTATCCTGTGCTTGTGCAGCTCTAAGTGCACAACGTGCTCTATTTCTATGACAATCTGGTTAGCCTCTGTCTGGTCTTCCAAAAGATAGCCCATAATCTGGTATAGAACTTCCATTAATTTTGCTTGCCCGTACTCTTCAAGTACCCCCTGTATTAGAATATTATTTCTTCTGCTTCTTGCTTTTAAGTCTAAGATTTTTTGTTATAATTCCATAATGCTTTTTTTCTTAGAGTTAAATGCTGCTTGTCAGTTATTAATTTAATTTAATGTTCTACTGTTTTTATCTTATGTTTTTTTCTAGCCTGTTCCCTATTTGTTCTTACCAATTTTTTTTTTAGTTGGTCTGCCAATTTTTGAATCATCATTTGCAGTGGTTGTAAAGCCAGTTTGAAATCTTCTGTACTAGTGAAATGTTCTGTTGTCGATTTATTTGTATCCTTTCGGCTTTCTAGTTGTCTCATCTTTCTTGGGCGTTTGGAAATAGTTTCTTTTTCTGGTGTGATTGCTGCTGAAATCTAAGATTTAGATATTTGTGTGTCCAAAGTTTCTGTTTCATTTGTCATCATTTATTGCTCTCCAATATTAACTTTATTTTCTCTCTCACATCTCAGCAGGCCCTGGTCACAATGAGGTAAGTTGTTTGCTTCTTGCTGCTAAGTAGTTGTGGCTTTTTGGGAGTAATCCTGATCGGTGTACATTTAAGCCATTTTTTAAGCAGCTTGACTGTCTGGTATATGTTTTTTGGGTTGGTTTAACTGATGTGTCCCTTGAGGTTTATGGAACCATGTGAACAGCATGTTTACAGGTTGGCATCCCTCTTTTGTCCACATCATCTACAAGTTGTTAAATGTTCAGAGGAGAACAGAACTTCTTTCTGGGAAGAACAAGCTCTGAACAGGAAAATTTCAACCTATATAGTGATTTTTTTAGATTTCTTCAAATTCCAAACCAAAATGATAATAATAAAGTTACATAAGATAAAATATATCAGTAAGGCTGATTTGCAAAGCTTTAGAAAGCCAGGTTAGAAAAAAAATAAATGTAGCTACCAATGACAATAAAGACAACTATGACTGCAACTCTGTTTCATTGGATAGTTTCTGTTGTCAGAGTTATACTTTATGTGTCCTGTTGGTTAGGAAAAATTTTCAAATGTTCCAAGAGAACATTTTATGTTGTAATAATACCCAGCAGCATAGTTTACATATAGAAATGAAATCATTATATTCATCATGACTACACACATCTGACTTGGTCTTGAGCACCCTAGATCTCATGTGAATCTTTTCCTGACACTTCATAATATCATAATTGTATTACCCTCATTGTATTTTTTTAACTGCTTAATTGTCACTGATATTTTATTTTTTTAAAGCTGATAAATAGTTGTGTACTTGAAATGCCCTTTCTGTTTTAGTAAAAGTTCTTGGTTTGTTACTTTAGCCGCTTCATTGTTTACATTTTCTGACCCAGCCATTGTTCTCTTTGAGCTATGTCAGTGGCCATAGTCACAGCTGTACATATTAATGTCACCATAACTGGGTACTATCGAAAGTAGGTATTAATTGAATTGGGTAAGTGAGTTATCTTATTGTTATCATTCTATTAGCCCCACATGGAACCAGTAGAGATGAAACAGTAGCACTGGCCATGTGTTTTGGCATAAGGAATAAACAACTCATCTTCCAATAGCTCTGTGTTTAAAACAAACACTTTTGTTTGCTTTTCTTCATAATTTATTATGCAAGTCTGCAGATAGCAATCAGAAATTAACTTCCGTTCCAAATCAAGCAATGTGGCACACCATCTTACTTTAAAAAGGAGTTAGGCAACAGTATGGGTGTTAACAAATTCACCCCCGGCATGACTGGCTGATCTTTGCTTAAAATGGAGTTAAGGTTTAAGGGTGGGTGGATACTAGCAAGGTATAAATGGCCACATAGCCTAGATGAATTACATTTTCTGATTTCATCATTCTGAGTTAAATATGAGAATTCTTTACTTTGGATATTTAAAAACAGATTTCTGATTTTGACAGCAAGCCAATAAACAGACAATCTGTCGCCATTATGATTCATTGGCTTCTTCTGGGAGATGGAAACCACGTGTCTTGACCTGTTTGTTTGCTAACTACATATTAGTTTCTCAAATAAATTAGCACATGACCATGTAACCCTTTTCCTCAGGCTTCTATTAGACAATCCCGTGGAATATGTGTTGTGCTAACACTTCATATGATGTGATATTGTGTCAATCTACAAATAAGAAAGTGTCAGCTTTAGTGATGTATGTGTCTAATTAAACCTTAGGCCTCAAGGATTTCCATTATATTCTCAGCAAAAATATCCTTTACTTTGTACTATCAGCACACTTTGGTACAAACAGCAAAGAGCAACTCAAACATTAAAGTGAATTAGGCTTAGTTAATACCTGCTTTTATAGCAGTGTTTTAGAATATAGCTTTATATGCTGAAAGAAAATAAATCCACACTATTTACTTGCCATTTCAGCTGACGGACTGTAAGTCTACAGAATCTGCTTTTACACGGATGTCCCACTTTGCTGAGTAATTAACCTGAATACCACGGTTCTGGTACTGCAAGGAGAAGTACTCTCAAGCCATTAATATTATTCATAATTCATAAGTAGCCAGTCCTTGAGATCAACTGTTAACAGATAATATTATATAATATATTTTTATGTCAGTCTGTGTACCATACAAACATTTTATCTGAGTGATCTATCATTTATTGCTGTTGATCAGTGTATTACTCCACCCTCCCAAACAAGAAAGGATTTCTATTTCAAATGATACCTGTATTTGTTTGCTCATTGAACAGAAAAATGTTGTTGCAGTTTCCCTATATCTCTGGTCCCACTTTTTAAGTGGATCATCAAAATATGCAAATTAAATTTGAGTTGCCTAGTTCCTTTCAGCTAAGATTAGGAATCTGTTCTATTTTATACTCCTTACAGACATATGTGCATTAGGGTCTTCTTTTAAGTGAAGGAAGTATAAATAATTTATTCCAAATAATGGTTTAAAATAGTTATACATCCATGATAGTAGGCTATGCAAATATTCAACTTTTAATCAGTTCTGAGGCATATGTTTTTATTTGAGATTATGGACTCTCTCTAACATAAAACAACAAAAAATTATACAAACTGCAGCCAAAGTCCAATCCTGAATCAAAAAAAACAAAGTAAAAGCAGAAAGAAAGGGTATGGGCAAAACAGCCAAGGCCAGTTTAAAACCATTTTTAATAAAATAACAAAAAAAAACAAATAAATGAACGGATAAGCATTTTCAGGCTATCAACCCTTCATCAAATCTACTACTCTAACACAAAGGCAAACCATAAAAAGGAGAAGCTATTACAAACATTAACAATCCAGCCAATCAGGATCATACAACAGAAATACTCAATGGGGCAATTAATGAAGCAATATGCCAGCTTTAAAGGGACAACCCCATTCAAGCCGGGTAGTCTATCAGTCTGTAATTTCACTATCCATCTCAACTTGGCCACCTCTGTGCTATGCACAATGTCACCTCCCCTTTTGTCCTTAAGTACTAATAGTACAGCCAAGAATTTAAAACAATGTCCTGGGCAATCCATGATGTGCTTTGCAAGAGCATTAGTTGAATTTGTCAACCTAATATCACTAAGATGCTTCAGTATTCTACCTTTTAACAGCATATTAGTCTTGCCTGCATAAAAATGAGAGCACTTACTGCATGTAACAAGATACACTACATTCTGAGTTTTGCAATCAGCTCTCAGTTTGAATCTGTAAACAAAGTCAGTCTGGGGATGACAGAAAGAGTCAGTTCTAGAGATAGAATCACAGGCTTTGCAATAGCAACAAAGTTCCAAACTTATCAAACCTGGGAACAGATTCAGATCTGTCAATAGGAGGTCCATAATAGCTGCCTTTTCAGTGATTTAGCATTCGAAAAGCTAAAACATTTTTTTTTGCCAACAATCCCTTTAATATGGTCATTCAGTTGCAGGATGGACCAGTTATTAGTAATAGCATCACAGATCTTATGCACATTACTGGAGTAGGCCAGAGTCATTTGTACCTTACTATCAGCACTTCTCAAATGTGTACAGGCCCCCTGAGATCCCTGCCTGACATCTCTCAAAAAACAAGGGGCCCCATCTGTTGAGCAAAGGAGAGACCCCTCATTCATGTGCTTATGCACATCATTAAAAGAGTAACCGCTAGCAACAAAAGCTTTCACTAGATGATGATGTGTCTTTCGGCTTTTCCCAGTTAGGGGTCACCACAGCGGAACTCCGGTCCGCTAATGATTGGCAGTAGATTTTTACGTACTGGCTTGCCGGGCCTAATGCACAACCTTCAACGGAGGAATGCCCATTCATGCATGTCGCTACACAGAAGCCAGTCTAACTGAGAATTGAACAGGCAATGTCTAACTGTGAGGCGACAACGCTACTGCAGCACCACCACCGCAGTAACGATAAAAGCTTTCACTAGATCATCAGTTATATTCTTAAACTTAGCGCCATCATTATGGAGTCTAAAAGACCGTAAGACCTGACTCTTCATAACTGTACAGTAAATATGAACTGGGTACATGCTGGAATGATTTAAGAGTATATTCCTCCAGCACCCCTTTCTGTACAACTCAATGTTAATTCCACCATTCCCATCTGAAATCACATGAACATCCAAAACCTAAATAATTTCTTTCAAATGCACATAAGTAAATTTAGAAAACATGGTGGAAGAATTCAAATAGCAAACAAAATCATTTAGCTCATCAGTGGTGCCTCCCCACAAAAAAAAGACATCATCTGCATACCACTGTAAAAACATGCCTATTGTAATTTGTGTGTATACTGATAATGTCTAAATATTTAAATGTATCTGTAATTTTTCTATGTGGAGTTTTTCTCCCCGGGCCTCTGCTGAAAAAGGGCCTTTTCGGCTCAGTCAGACACCCCCAGTTAACAAATGTAAAATAAAAATAATAAATCAACAAAGTGTCTATAATAGACAATGGATTTCAAAAAATGTTTTCTCATAAAACATATTCGTCCTCCCAGCTAGCTATCACCAAATTGTCATAACTGTTCACAGAGGAGGTTCCCATAGCCATCTCCACTTTCTGTAGGAAAAAATAATTCCAGTACATAAACACATTATTATTAAGTATTAGACCCAGCAAAAAACAAATCAGCTTTGTATGCTGGTGTGACCAGACACTCTTGCTCATAAGATAAGATCTAACCATCTCAACTCCCAAATCATTGGGTATGGATATAAAGAGTACAAACATCCAAAGTTACCATGACACATCCAACAACATCCCCTCTAGCAGTCACACATTGAGAGAGGGTACGTAAAAAATGTTCAGTGTCTTTGAGGACACCTGGAGCTACTTCAACAACTGCTTTAACGGATTTGTCAAAAAATAGATACGGTCTCTATGACCCACCCATGTCCAGATGCTATAGGTTGCATGAGTGGTTTCATCAAGCATTTATATATTTAAGAAAATCCACATATGATAGGTATGACTGGATTGATGACCAACAAATAATCATACAAATCATGATCTATGCCACGACACATAAAAAAATCATATAGAGAGGTCATGACACAAGCAATTATCTTCATCACATATCTAATGTTGTCTGAATACAGATGTCAAAAGAAAATACAGTTGCATAAGTAAACTTACCATAACAACATATATTCAAATGATCACTGCTGCAGTAGTCTTACCTATATGAGTTGCATCCTGCCAAGGAAATAGCCTACCAGCTTCCAGAACCTCCAGGGCACCTTCCATGCACAAATTGCTAGGGATCTCAAGCTGAACTGCCTAAAATATTTGAATGCCAAGCCCTTCAGAGTTTCCTGCTAACTGAAAGAAGAAGGCTGACCCCTGAGATGCCATAGCTAAGAGTAAGAAAAAAAAAAAAAAAAAAAAATATATATATATATATATATATATATATATATATATATACACAAATATAAATATATAAATACGCACATGCACACGCACACGCACACACGCACACACACACACACACACACACACACACACACACACACACACACACACACACACACATACCCTGGCAGGACAACTTATCAAAAAACTAAGAGGGTGGATGGAGGGAGGGAGTAGCTACTACAGCAATGATCATTCAGGCATCTAGTGTTATGGTAAGTTTCCTTACACAACTGCCCTGTGTTCACCATGTTGATCTCTGCTACAATATCCTTAGCTGTATGGTAGATTACCCCAGCTTACAACATTTGGAAGGAGGAAGGAAAGGGGTCCACGAATCCCTGGAGAATGGGCCTAGCAAAATCTGATTTACACCTCTGCCTGGAATAGTTTTTCTGTGGTGAGAATAACAAAAGGTAATAGCCTGAGAAAAAAAAATTGGAAATCGTCTGCTTAGACAAATGTTGTCCCTTCTTCTACCTTTAAAATAAATGAAAAACTGAACCAAAGGGCTGAAAGATTTTTTTTTCTTTCAAAATAGTACCTGTGCTGTCTGTGGATATCCAAGATTTAGAGTATCACTTCTCCATAATTTGGGGGTTCTGGAAAAAAAACAGGGAGATGGATAGACTGGCTTAAAGTAAACTTGGATATCACTTTAAGCATAAAAGAAGGATTACTTCTCAAAGAGACACTGTCTTTGTGGAAAATGTGATAAGGTTGACTCACCATAAAACCTGCAACTCAGATACCTTCTTGCAGTGGTCAATGTAATCAGTAAAACTGTTTTTCATGTTAAGAGCCTTAAGCCAGCCAGATGAAATGGTTCAAATGGAGCAAGTATTAGCTTCTCTAACACAAAATTAAGATCCCAAAGAGAAGCCACCAGTTTTCTTGGAGGTTTCTTACATAGGGTCATATACATTTACTAGGCTAATGGTCCTAATGTCCTTACAAGCCTAGCCATACTTATCCCAATTTGCCCCAATTGTCGGTAATTAGGTGAGTGAAGTTAGCAGAAGTAAGGGTCTATGATAGTTAATACTGACTTCTTCTTTCCAGGAGGGACTTAAGCGCTAGCCCAGGAGTGAATTTGTGGTCACCCATCCATTGATCTAGGTTGCATTTGAAGAGGGTCAGAGCTGTTTCATGTGCATTGGAAGCTTGTTCCAGAGAAGTAGCAGTCTCTGGGAGATGTATCTATCTCTCCAGGATGACCCGTTCATGTCAGAGGCTAGGGTAAGATCCCTAGAGTGAGTGACCTTCCTGCAGTTTCACATTAGAATGATTTGAAAGAGAGGTGTCCATGGGCAAACATGGTGAAATGGCCCTCAAATAAACCTTGATAGAAGATTAAAAAGGACATAGCAAAGTAAGTCACTCAAATAATGTAAAACCAGAGAAACACTAGCCATGAAAAGGTTCTGGTTATGTTTTTGGTACCAAATAGAAAACCTTTTCCATTTACTAATGTATGATTTTAAAGTACTAGGCTTTTTTCCTTCATTAATACCTGCCGCATGCCCTCATTAAACAGGTACCTAGATTCATAGATTCATAGATTCTTACTAAGCTAACTGCCCTTGCGAGCCGTTTTAAGCTTAGCCAATTATCCCTTGTGAGACTCAAACCCTGCACCTTGTGTTTGTAAGGCAAACACCTTAACCATTAGGCCACCCTCCCAACTTAAGATCCTAACATCCAGGCAGGCAGTTGAAGTTGATTGGGGTCAGGTTGTATTAAACAACTCTGTTCATGTGGGAGTAGATCTATTCTGTGAGGAAGTTTGTGATAATTGCTCCTGGCCATTTCGGGAAGAATAGAGAACCACTGCTGCCTGGGTGAGAAAGGAGCTACCACAATAATCTTGTGGGAATTCTTCTGAATCTTCAGAAGTATCTTACATATCAGTGGAAATGGTGTAAAAGCATACAGGAACATTCCTGTACAAGGAAAGGAAGACATGTCTTTCAGACCTTTTTCCATGGAGTCCTTGGCACAACTTTGTGAGCTGATTATTCAGGGAGGAGACAAAGAGTTTTAATTGAGGAACTCCCCACAGATGGACCAAATCTTGGAAGACCCCTAATCTAATTTCCATTGATGAAGGTTTGCCTTTGTTCTGATCTAACTAAAAGAGGATATCCTGTTTACTCTTTTATTTACTTGTTAGTTGGGGTATGTTGCAAACACATTAATAGTTATGGACATCAGCTGGGTATAACAACCCTGTGTTTCTAAAGTTTAGCCAAATATTCCACTTATGCTGTGCTGATGAAGTCATAAGAAGACTGAAACATGCATGCTCACAGCTAGGGGGTTTGGCTTTATTGGCCTGAATTTATCCATTAACAGACTTAAAAAAGAAACAAAATCAGAACTACCATATAGCTGAAACACCTGATGACCTTAAGAGGTCATTTGCATAACTCTCATTATCTCTTTTACAAGAGGTTTTAAGGAATCACACGGAGAAAACTCTAGCTTGGCTAGGATTTCAAGAGGTTTTAAGGAATCACATGGAGAAAACTCTAGCTTGGCTAGGATTTCAAGAGGTTTTAAGGAATCACGCAGAGAAAACTCTAGCTTGGCTAGGATTTCAAGAGGTTTTAAGGAATCACACAGAGAAAACTCTAGCTTGGCTAGGATTTCAAGAGGTTTTAAGGAATCACGCAGAGAAAACTCTAGCTTGGCTAGGATTTCATGGGGTTTTAAGGAATCACATGGAGAAAACTCTAGCTTGGCTAGGATTTCAAGAGGTTTTAAGGAATCACGCAGAGAAAACTCTAGCTTGGCTAGGATTTCAAGAGGTTTTAAGGAATCACACGGAGAAAACTCTAGCTTGGCTAGGATTTCAAGAGGTTTCAAGGAATCACGCAGAGAAAACTCTAGCTTGGCTAGGATTTCAAAAGGTTTTAAGGAATCACACAGAGAAAACTCTAGCTTGGCTAGGATTTCAAGAGGTTTTAAGGAATCATGCAGAGAAAACTCTAGCTTGGCTAGGATTTCAAGAGGTTTTAAGGAATCATGCAGAGAAAACTCTAGCTTGGCTAGGATTTCAAGAGGTTTTAAGGAATCATGGAGAAAACTCTAGCTTGGCTAGGATTTCAAGAGGTTTTAAGGAATCATGCAGAGAAAACTCTAGCTTGGCTAGGATTTCAAGAGGTTTTAAGGAATCATGCAGAGAAAACTCTAGCTTGGCTAGGATTTCAAGAGGTTTTAAGGAATCACACGGAGAAAACTCTAGCTTGGCTAGGATTTCAAGAGGTTTTAAGGAATCACACAGAGAAAACTCTAGCTTGGCTAGGATTTCAAGAGGTTTTAAGGAATCACGCAGAGAAAACTCTAGCTTGGCTAGGATTTCAAGAGGTTTTAAGGAATCACGCAGAGAAAACTCTAGCTTGGCTAGGATTTCAAGGGGTTTTAAGGAATCACGCAGAGAAAACTCTAGCTTGGCTAGGATTTCAAGAGGTTTTAAGGAATCACACGGAGAAAACTCTAGCTTGGCTAGGATTTCAAGAGGTTTTAAGGAATCACGAGAGAAAACTCTAGCTTGGCTAGGATTTCAAGAGGTTTTAAGGAATCACAGAGAAAACTCTAGCTTGGCTAGGATTTCAAGAGGTTTTAAGGAATCACACAGAGAAAACTCTAGCTTGGCTAGGATTTCAAGAGGTTTTAAGGAATCACGCAGAGAAAACTCTAGCTTGGCTAGGATTTCAAGAGGTTTTAAGGAATCACACAGAGAAAACTCTAGCTTGGCTAGGATTTCAAGAGGTTTTAAGGAATCACGCAGAGAAAACTCTAGCTTGGCTAGGATTTCAAGAGGTTTTAAGGAATCACACGGAGAAAACTCTAGCTTGGCTAGGATTTCAAGAGGTTTTAAGGAATCAGGCAGAGAAAACTCTAGCTTGGCTAGGATTTCAAGAGGTTTTAAGGAATCACGCAGAGAAAACTCTAGCTTGGCTAGGATTTCAAGAGGTTTTAAGGAATCACACGGAGAAAACTCTAGCTTGGCTAGGATTTCAAGAGGTTTTAAGGAATCACGCAGAGAAAACTCTAGCTTGGCTAGGATTTCAAGAGGTTTTAAGGAATCACACAGAGAAAACTCTAGCTTGGCTAGGATTTCAAGAGGTTTTAAGGAATCACGCAGAGAAAACTCTAGCTTGGCTAGGATTTCAAGAGGTTTTAAGGAATCACATGAGAAAACTCTAGCTTGGCTAGGATTTCAAGAGGTTTTAAGGAATCACGCAGAGAAAACTCTAGCTTGGCTAGGATTTCAAGAGGTTTTAAGGAATCACACAGAGAAAACTCTAGCTTGGCTAGGATTTCAAGAGGTTTTAAGGAATCACCCAGAGAAAACTCTAGCTTGTCTAGGATTTCAAGAGGTTTTAAAGAATCACGCAGAGAAAACTCTAGCTTGGCTAGGATTTCAAGAGGTTTTAAGGAATCATGCAGAGAAAACTCTAGCTTGGCTAGGATTTGAAGAGGTTTTAAGGAATCACACAGAGAAAACTCTAGCTTGGCTAGGATTTCAAGAGGTTTTAAGGAATCACGCAGAGAAAACTCTAGCTTGGCTAGGATTTCAAGAGGTTTTAAGGAATCACGCAGAGAAAACTCTAGCTTGGCTAGGATTTCAAGAGGTTTTAAGGAATCACACAGAGAAAACTCTAGCTTGGCTAGGATTTCAAGAGGTTTTAAGGAATCACGCAGAGAAAACTCTAGCTTGGCTAGGATTTCAAGAGGTTTTAAGGAATCACACAGAGAAAACTCTAGCTTGGCTAGGATTTTCTTGTAATTTTTTTACTAATTGGTCTGGATGTGCATCCGGCTTAAACCTCTAAATAATGACAGAGACTTGAGTTTCAGACCATATATGCTTCAGAAAATGCATGCTAACACAAAACCTGTTATTCTAGCAACTTTCTAAATTTATAAGAGCAATATTTAAAATCTATCCATATATTTTTTGGAGTTTGTGTCCCCATTATTTTGGCTTTGTCCAGATTTGTTGCACTAAGAGGCTGAGAGGTAGACTGTAGAGTGAGATTGTGTCATCTCCACCAAGTAGAGTTTTGACAAATCCCAGAACTGGGATTTGAAAATGAAATGGGTGTTGGTGTTGGCACCAAACAGACTTTAAACTATTGCATCTTTCTCATGTGGAGTCTTACCAGGGGTATCATGAGAATTACCCTATCAACTAACATATAAACAACTTCTTACCACCTATAAAATTATCCAGCATCCATCTGCTTGCCAGCACTAAATAACATTCTGCACAACTGTGGTTCCAGACAGTCATTACAATCCAATAACCAAAATCTCCTTTCTGTGCACAATCCTATCAAATCTGGGTGCTGTCTGTACTCGTACCATATTGCTAAGGCCAAGAACTCCTTACATTTCTCTATCAGGTCAATATCTCCCCCCCCATCCTTCAAAATCATTACCATTCTAAAAGACTTCCTAGCCAAAAGATGGCTCTGTTCTTACTCAACACCAGGATAAATTATATCCCTAAATGTGAACAAATACCGATTCATACCTTACACCTCCTTATTCTCCCTTCTTCATTCACTTCCTTATGTCTATCAATTTCTGTCCCCGGCTTTCTCTCTAAATATACCATAAGCATGCTCTTCTCTCACTTCATATTGCATTTCTTGTTTATATTATACTAATTAACTTACCTTTAATTTCTCTGCAAACTGGCTAAAATGTCTCTAAATATTAAATCATTGTCATATAAGTTGTATCTATTTTAGCCAATGTTTTCATTTCATGTCTAATTTGGTATACTTCTTGAAACATAGTTGTTGTTTGTATTATTTTTAAAGATTGCAAATTTATTGTTCTTAAAATGTTTTGTAATACTTTCATGCTTTTCTTTAAAAGCCTTCACTGAAAATGGGCTCCTATCCAGTCAGACTTTCCCTGTAAAGAAATGTCAATAAATAAATCCTAGATGTCATGAGCCCCTGACTCCTGAGGTATTCTGTTGCAGAGACTGAAGTTTGGTTGGAAAACTCTAGAAATAGCTCTAGATATAGATCCATTTTGTCCTGTGGAAGAAAATGTCTTTGAACTGATGTGTCTAGCAGATATCACAGGAACACAATCCATTGTGTTGGGAGTCAAAGAAGACTTGTAAATATTCTCTTGAAATCCCAGCTGGTGTAAGAGATCTCGCATCTAAGACATAGACTCCTGACACTGAGAAAAAAAACTCTAAAAAGATAAGCGTGATATATAAATATAGAAAAATGTGGATACTCTGTAGTCTGCAATGTGCTATAACTGGAGCTAGACACCTTGTGAACACTTTTGGTGTAGTGGATAGTCCAAAGGGTAAGGCAGACATCTGCTACTGAGAGTAAAGATAGACAAAACCTTAAGACACAGCTAAAATCTAGATAAATGATAATCAACCTTTAAATCTAGAGTTAAAATAAAACTTAAATGAGGAACAAGTTCTGAAGTAACAGCATTTTGACCTTGGCCTCTATCACAAAATAGTTTGGGAAAGAAAGATGCAGAACTAGTCTCCAGACATTTTCTTTCTTTGACACCAAAAACATCCTTGAATAAAAACCTTTTCCAACCTGGGAAGCAGGAACTGGCTCTATTATCCGCTATGACAACACATGTTGAAAGATAGGAGAAGATACAGGAGTCTGGACAGGTGGATGAGGAGTTACTAACTGATAATGAGGAATTTCCTCCCATTGCTATCTGTAACCTTGATTAATTATTTTTAGAACACAGTTGTCTGACACTATCTGTTGCCAAAGAAAGAAGTGGAGATTCACACTTTCTGGAAGGGAAAAGAAACTGCCATAGTGTGCGTATGTGTGTGTGCATGTGGGGGGGGGGGGTCACGGTCCCTTATGTAGTCATTCTGACTTGTTAAACTGTTCTTTGTTTTGGGGGTTCCAGCCTTTTTGTGCCCCCCCATGCCATTGCTTCTTAAAAGCATTTTGCTGAGACTGTTTATTTTGTTTCATGCCAAAACTGGACAAGGGGCCAGAAAATCCTTTGCAAAATTTGGAAAAGGAGGGATGAAAAAATCTGAGAGATTCTCTGCTTCAACCCCTCTCATCACATTTTTGTAACCCTTGCAGCAGAGGGACCAAAAGCTAAATCTAATATATAATGTTTGCACCTGGGAGTGTGTCAGTATGGTTTTGTGATGTAAAATTCTTGCAACTGGGATTGTGTTGGTGTGGATTGTTTTCATTTATATATATGTATGAATGCCTATGTCGTAAGTGATGGTTTAATGAAGATGTTTCTTGTCTGAAAAAAAAGGACATGAATTAAATAATTTATGTAATGTTGCTCAGGTTATATGATATATATAGCAATATACGTGAAATATAATGTTGATAAGCATGAACTTGTTAATACACTTTGGTTGCTTTTATATGAATCTAAATTTGCCTGTGTCACAAGTGATAATTCAGTAAATGTGTGTAAACAAAACTAAATCTGTATTGAATGGACAATTAAAAGCTCATTGTTCACATCTCCTGGAAGGTTCTGAGAACCTCCTTAAAACAGTACCAGTGGCAATAGCCCTGGAAGAAGTATCAGCAGAGTCATAAACACATTTTTAGACAATGAGTTGTGACCTGAATAATGGAAGAAACTAAACCATTTAAAGTAAATTTTGTTTTCACAAGAAGAACTGCAGACAAGACATCCCACATACTTTCACAAGCCAGAATAAACTTTAACATATGAGCCTGACCATTCAAAATTCTGAAAATCAAAGCTGCAGAAGTATACACTTTTTTCCCTAAATTTTACAAATGTTTTACCACCTTCTTAGAAAGTGTAGGATTGGAATTAACTAAATGTTTAGCAGCAGTAATATTAACTTATATAGCTGCTAGGTTAGGGTTGAGATGGGTGTATAAAAACTTAAATGACTGAGGAACTTTGCACATTCTATCTGCCTTTTTAGGGGGAGCAGGTTCTTAAGAAAATTGCAGGTAGTGACACACATCTGCCAGTGCTGACAGCACAGGAGGAAAGGTGAAAAGTTCTGTAAGTTCCATTTTTTACGAGCTCATAGTATTTTCTGAGTGACTAAAAAGCCTCACTGTTCACTCACTGAAAACACAGGCACAATCTAGATATAGTCTCAGAAAAATTGAAACCCACACAGGAAGAATCAGAAGCCATGCTCTTCTGTAAATCAGAATCAGAAATCTGAGAAAAGCCAGCATCTGTCCCTTCATCTTTGTGCCAAAATTTAGAATGCAATGGAACATCAGAAGTTGTCAGTCCTTGAAAGACCACAGAGGAGCAGTCTCTTCAGTGGCAAGAAAGCTCCGAAGGGCTTTGCATCCAAACCTATCTTTTAGGCAGCTCAGCTTGAACTGCCTAACAGTTTGAGTTGGTGGAAGGTGCCCCGAAGCTGTGGAAGCTGGCTGGCTGTTATATTATCGCCAGGATATAACCATAAAACTAAGGCTACTGCAACAGTGATCTATATGATGAACATTGCTAGATCAAATATGGTATATAAGTGTAATGACAATGGCAACAAACAATATGCCTCCATTATAAAAAATAACATTTAACAGATGTGTTAGGCTTTCCAGTATATAAGTGAATATGTCTTTCTGTGTAATGTCCTTGTGGGGTGCTGCATTGTATAATTTGTAAATCATAAAATTTTGGAGCTTAGTGTACATGGATAGAAAGCAGATATATAAGAAAGGCCAGAACTAACGCAATTTACATGCAGAATGTGTGACAACAAATTAATACACTTCCAGCACACTGTCTAGCCACGAGTGTAGGTTAATATACTAACACACTATAATAGTTTGAGATATCATGTATGATTATTTGACAGAAACTTCTGTAATAATGAAGTATAGTAGCTGCAAAATCAAATGTTTGTTCCAATAAGAAATTTGCCCTCACACATGCATACTTGTAAGTAGCACAAGTGTATACACAGACACACACACACACACACACACACACACACACACACACACACACACACACACACACACACACACACACACACACACAACTGATTGCAGATTTTCCATCCTGTGATAACTACAGATCACTAAGACAGTCACCCATCTAAGAGTTCTCTTAGTATTGTCTCTGCCATGTCAAGCAAACTAATGACTAGGACTTTTTTAATTGATTAGCATGTGCACTACAAAGGAAAAATAAGCTTTTGAATTGATATTTTTCTTACCACAAGCACAGTGTTTGCAAAGGTATTTAATTTAAACAAATGCATAATACAGTGCTAACATCATAATTCCGAGTGCATTTTCAAAAGCATTAAAATGAAAGAAATGTTCAGCATAAAAGATAAATTAGTAATATCAGTGGTGGTTTATTGTTTGCATATCTGAATTTAGAATGCAGTAGGTTCAATGGCAACTGCAAGGAAGGGGGAATGTCTGCAAGAAATTATCTTTCACAGGATTTATTAATTTAAACAGACTGCAAATAAAAAATATGTGCTTATGTGCAGTCTACCAGAGGCATCATTGCACGTAAATAATTTTAACATTTCTCTGTACCTTTTTCCTTGGTGTGAGCATCTGTGATCATGCTCTAATTTAGGACTGGCAATAACTTTTATCACATTTGGTCTTCCCACTGTGGTGACTGTTTTATTATTCATCCCCTGAGCCATCTGTTTCTGTTTATAAATGGCTTTATTTTTTTCACTTTCTATGTCACCCACACTTGTGACCTTGAGTACTTTGTCTTTGA
>NC_056730.1:541853599-541901099 GCF_019279795.1 Protopterus annectens | reverse complement strand
TGCAGACATAGTTTTTCAGTCTAGGGTTTACATGGGCTTGCAGCTTTAGTATTCACTTTAATTCAATTCTTTCAAGTAAGTTGTTTAAATTACCCCCTCTCTTGTCATTATTCGCATTTTGTAGGACTCTAAACCTAAAATTATGTGAAGGGAATTCCATTGTATGCTTAGCTAAAGCATTTAATTTGTTCTTACATCATACATATGCTGATAGATTCTGTCTCTGAGCCATTTCTGTGTTTTCCCTATATAGAAACATGTACATCCTGTGCACTCTGCCATGTATATTAAGCTAGCTGTTCAACATGTAGCATAGAATCTAGGCTGAAATATGAAGGAAAAAATAGGGTGTTTAAATTCCTGTACAGAAGAAACATGTTGTTGTTGCTGTTGTTTGTCTTTTGGCTTTTCCCGGTTAGAGGTTGGCACAGCGGAACTCCGGTTCGCTAATGATTGGCAGTAGATTTTCCCGAACACCGAGGTGCCAGCTCAACGTCCAACCTTCAATGAAGGCACACCCATTTATGCATGTCTTTCGAATGCCCACCCAACCGCGGGGAGGACATGCAGACACCACACAGAAGGCACTCCCCGCACTCCAGCCGAAAGAAGAAACATATTGACGCATTTTGCACTTATTGCAAGGATATGTTCAAAGCTTCAGTGGGGACACAGTATTCTTTAGCCAATCATTACAAAGTAACTGTTTTAAATTACTCTTGTTCTTATATGCAAAACTTGGTACTCTACCTATAACATTTTCTGTTTCCTTATCAGTTATCAGGAAATGTCAGTTGTTCTTAATTATGTCACAAGCCTTGCTAGTATTACTAGCATATTTAGTAACAAAACGTACTTTATCATTATGCCTGAGGTTCCTTTTTACAGCTGCATTCATTGCTGGCTTTACACGGATTGAATTAATTCCTTTACTGTTAACAGCAGTTTCATTCGTTACAGCTTGAAACACAGTTTTATCATACCCCCTCTCCAGAAATAGTTGCTCCAAGTAGTTAACTTCTTTCTCTTTATCAGTTTGCACATTGCATATATTGCTAGCTCTAATTAATTGCCCTTTGACAATATTTGGGAATATGTGCTTAGGATGCATGCTATTACAAACTAAGACTATTTTTCCAACATGCTTTTCTAAAGAGCCTGGTGTTGATTTTGCCCATACTGTCTCTATAAACAGAGACATCTAAAAAGTCTATTTCTATAAGTGAGAAGGATGTTGTAAATCTCAAAAAGTCCGTTGTAGATTCCAAGTACTTAACGAAATCCAACAATAGTGATGGCTCCCCCTCCCACAGCATAAAGATGTCATCAACACAACGTCTATACATCTTAATGTATTTACTATACCCACTGCTAAATAAATACTGTTTCTGCCAATAATAAACTACTGTGTTCGGATATGAGTTTGCACAGGGGGTGCTCATGGCAACTCCCCCCATTTTTGTAAATATATACTGCTATCATATACACATATATTGTTAGATAATATTACATCTAATAATGTGCAAATCAACATGATTTCATTTGTATCGCTGCTCCCCATTTCTTTCAGTTCACTTCTTATTGCCTCAACCCCATACTCATTAGGTATACAAGTAAACAGACTTTGTAAATCAAGGGTAACCATATATCAACTACTTAGCCCTGGTGTTTCATTTAATCTCCTCCGGTCTCTCAAAAAATGGGACATGTCAATCAAAATGATGGGAATCTGCCTTACTATAGGTCCTAATTTACTCTCCACATATATCGAATATAATGTAATTTTTCAAAGATTTTAGTGAGAGTACACGGAATAAAGACAGGTTAGCAATTCTTATGGGTTTTAGCAAAGGGTACTTTAAGAAGGGGGATTAGAATTAAATGTTTTAAGGCTGGGGAGTACAGCAGTAGGGAGGGATAAGTTGGAGATATATGCAAGAGTTTTAGATATATCGGTACCAACTATACTGAAAATATGAGGTAAAACTTTGTTTATGTGGGAGAAGATTGTTTAAGATTTTTCAGTAATTTTCTTGTTTCATTTACAGAAATTTCCCTAAAGTGCAAGGTAGTCACTTATTCAGCTAGTGGGTAGAGATGAGTTTGTGGAGAATTTTTTATTGATGTTTAGAAATTAATGAAAAGAGAAAATTGTTTTGTAATTTCTAATACAAAGGAAGGGATGAAGGATTTGGAGTCTTCTGCCCAGTTATGGCAGATGGTTCCATTAACTTTGGGGATGGAAGTTGTTAGAGATTTTCCCTGTCATTTGCTTGAGCTCATTCCAAAATTGTCTAGGATTACCTAATGCTAATAGTTGTTTGTTTCACAAATAGAGAAATTTGGCAGAAATGATTTTCAGCATATAGGCTTAATCTATGTGACACATTGTCTGCTTTCCCATCTGCTTCAAAAATATATATCAAGTATTGCTGTTTTACTGAATTAAAAGCCTTACACAGTCAAGGGGTGCCATTCCTGTCAATTGTAATTTCTGCCATCCCACCTTTCCATATGTATTAGTACTATCCACTACCTGCATATTGAAACTTTCCCATGTATTGTCTACCCATGGGGAGTAAAAGTTGGTTATATCCTCCTTACCATTGTCAATAGAATATTTTTCCACTATTTTTGGTATTTACACCAGTTAGTGATATTGACTTGACTGATTATGGTTCAGTGACTCCTAGGTTTGCTTTCAGCAATGAAATCACTTTTGTCTTGTTAGTTGAGTCTAGTAACTTACCTTTTATCTGACATATTTTATGTGTTCTCAGTAGTTGTCGTCTTTTGACTAACTTATAGAATTCAGTTGGGTATTTATCCTTCATACTTCTCTGAATGTTAGTGTTTTATTTTCTTTCCTAATTCATTGTCTATAATGTCTTATTTCAACTACTCCATTTTGTGTTCAGTAATCTTTTTTGGCTTCCATATATCACCCTTCTATTTCTTTCCCCATGGCACAAAGTGGACAACTTTCCACAGACATTTGTTAGGTATTTCATTTTTATCTTGTCCTTTCCTCTATCACTCACTCACTCTCCTTGTCCTGCCAACCATTATCTCTAGTTGTAGTTTTCAGCTGCCATGCCCAGCACGTTAGCTTCTCACCAGAATGGTTTCCTCTTCATCATTTCATCATATATATATATATATATATATATATATATATATATATATATATATATATGTGACTTTTCTGGGTTCTATTTGTCATCATATCATGTTTTCTTTTATTCTCAGCCACCTCATTGTCTCTCTTTGTTTCTTTTCAGTTGTATAATAATTTGCAATTATTTTTCAAGTTCCCCTAACCCTTCTTTTATATATATATATATATATATATATATATATATATATATATATATATATATATATATATCCCTATATAAATGTGTCCCTATAGCTATATGTTCTTACAAGGCTTTACTAAATTGTTTATATGTAAAACTGCAGTGTATACCATGGAATAATAAAAAAAACATTAATCATTGTGCAAGGAATCTTATTCTGTTCTAATTTAATTTTACTTGAATATAACTACATTTATTTACATTTTAATGTCTGATTGACTGACTGACTTCTCTAGATGCATTGGGGTCATTGTCCTTAGATCTAGACTATTTTCCCCTAATAGGCTCAATTTAGAGGAGCATTAGTCTATTTAGCACCTAGAAGTCACTGATAAGCAAGGTCATTTTGTCCCGAGAGGTTTCTGTGACATTAAAACTGTTTGACAGTGCTCTTACGAGTGGTAGATGGGTTGTGCAACCCGGCCTGTCCAGCTACTCAGAAGGCATTATCAGTATTAGGATTTTAATCACCTGCTCAGTTCTTCTGTTACAACATTGCTGCCATCAGATCCACCCTACCATCACTGGATCCCATGGACACTGCCATCATGCCAATCTATTCAGTTGCAGCTCCTTAGATGAGGTTTGACTTTCCCAGTTATGATGAGCACATGACTATTTTCTCTTGTATATGCCTGAAAACATTGCCCATCAAGGCTGAGTATGACTAGTGTTGATGTTTTAGAACCAGATATTTTTTCAGATATTGGTCATGTCACTGAAATAACAGATTTTTCAATCTCTCTTGAAATAAGCCTTTATAATCACTACCCTCAAGAAACCAACTTTTGATCCTATTGTTATTGAAAACTACCTCACAATCTCTAACTTTCCATCTTTATGTAAGGCTAAAGAGAAAGTTGTGTTAAAGCAACCTCAGACTCACTTTATAATCATTATGCTCAGGGACCCTTTACGTCTGGGTTTTTCACCCACCATAGTACCTTAATAGAGTTGTCAATGATCACTTTATGGCCAGAGACCAGAGGTACCATTCAGTACTAGTCCTCATTGATCTCTCTGCCACTTTTGATACTATTGATCATGGCCTACTGATTGAACAGTTACAATCACACTGTGATCTATCCCCTACAGTCTTGAAGTGGTTTTCATCTTATCTCTCTGGCCATGTTGCAAAGGCGTCTGCTTGACTTAATTCTTCTTTGTCTTATCCCTCAGAATGTGAAGTACCATAGGACTCTATCTTAGGCCCTTTATTGTTTATTGTTTACATGCTTCCATTAGGAGATCTTATCAGAAAGACAGGAATAACACAAATTAGCTATGCAGATGACACCCAGATTTACCTCTCCTTTTCCCAAGATGAAATGAATAGAGTGTATGTTTTAACTGATGCTCTTGGTGAGTTTGTGACTATTTTCTCTTGCACGTCTGACAACCTTGTTCATCAGGGCTGCATATGACTATGGAGAGATCTTATTAGAAAGACAAGAATAGCATGAAATAGCTATGCAGATGACACCCAGGTTTAGCTCTCCTTTTCCCAACATGAAATGACTAGTGTGAATTTCTTAGCTAATGCTCTTGAAGCCATTCATTTTTGGCTTGTGATGAGTTTATAACTATTTTCTCTTGCATATGTCTGACAACCTTGTCTATCAAGGCGGGATATAACTATGGAGATATCTTATTAGAAAGACAGGAATAACATGAAATAGCTATGCAGATGACACCCAGGTTTACCGCTCCTTTTCCCAAGATGAAGTGGATAGTGTATGTTTCTTAGCTGATGCTCATGAAGCCATCCATTTTGACCTTTGTGTAATCAATTGAAATTGACCACCTCCAGTACTGATGCAATTACAGTCCATGCTACCTTGAGGGACTCCAGTGTGCTTCAGCTCCCCAGTCTCATCTTATATTTTGGAAACAAGCTTAAATTTATTGCAAGAATATGTGATCTTGGCATAATTTTGGACCTTGTAGCAATAGTAAAACAAAAGCTATGAAGCAAAAAGTTTACACCTATATAATAAAATTAATAAATAAACAGAAGCCCATATCCTCAAATTATATAACAGTAAATAAATAAAAAGCACAATATTTTACAACGTGCAGATATACATTTTAAGTAAGTTATTTTGTAAATTGCTGAAACAAATGGATTACAGTGCTAAAAACATGAATAGTTTTTGTGCAATAAAGCTCATTGCTCATAAAAATATCAGTATCCCTAGTACGAATTTCACTTTATCCAGTTGTTTTCATTTTAAAATGTGGTATTAGTTTCAGGCACTGAGCTCTATAACCCAGTGATTGTATTTGACTGTTACATTTTAAGTAATCTTATTGTGACAGTAAATCTTATTAAAAGAAGATTATTTTCCCTGTATAACATCATAATTTTTTTTTTAAACCAGCTATTAGTTTTGCAAAATGTAACACCTTACCACTTCTGGTTTGTTTCATAGGTTTATCCTTTAAAGCAAACAAACTTAAAAATAACACAGAAGCCATCCAGTTCTTTAACATTAACAGGACTTCCTCTTTATTACCTCAGTGTTCTTCAGATAATACTTACATATGCATATGCAAAGAAAATAATAGGATGATTGTTGGTGAGTATTCATAGATATTAACAAAAGTACATTGTGAGTTACTGCACCAAAATGAGAACATGCAACAAGGTAGTAATTCATATAACCACATAGCACTGAGGAGCAATGGACCAAAATGCATAGAAAAAGTGGAATGCAAATTCCATTAAAAAAGTACAGCGCAAGGAATGCATTATGATATACAAGTGAGAACAGGAAAATGAAATCACAATTCATAGTCATCAGGTGGAGATGGCACAGGTGCTTGATTCTGAGTATAAAATCAAAGAGTGACCCACATGTATATTCCAAACAAATTGCTGACAGAAGAATCAAATAGGTAAACAACATGGATGTCCATGCACTAGAAGGCATTATAGCCCGAAGATAACATCACACCACCTGAGAGGCATATAGGTCTGGAACTGATTGTGAGTTTGTATTTTAATATTATACAGGCATTGGTAAACTTGTATGGCCCTCAGACTGAAAGTGCATGAATGCATGGACTTTGTATAAACCTGGATATCAATGTAAGTGTAGAACTTATCATAGTGGCTACGTGGACTTTTCAGAGACAAACTGAGGACACCCTGGGTATTACACAGGTATCAGCTTATTGAATAATCAGACATTCCTCTATACACTGCTTTCAAGTATGGATGAACACATATGTTTTCCCAGTACACCAGGTGAGACAGCTATGATCATGTGTCACTTCTTTGATATTTCTTGTCTCACTAAAATGTTACTAGCCACAGGTTGCACCCATGTGACAATAAAGGCCCCGCTGAGTGTCCATCATTAAAATGAGCTACCATTCCATCAATTGCCAGGCAGTATAAGATACACAGGGGCTAATAACTAGTGTGTTGGCACAGCACACTGACCCTCCCTATGTTTCCCACATATGGCATATAGGTCATCTGTATCACTGATTCCTGCATGGAGACATCTCACTGACCCATCCAGTAGGCAAGTGTAGGCACACCAATATACCTTCATATCCACAGCTATGTACAGAACAGGTACAGAACACAATAGACCCCTCAGTTTCTACCTCATGTCCTAATGTGTCACAGGTGAGGCAGGTTACCTCCTGGAGGTGTGGCTTACAATACCTGTATAGAACCCACAAGACACACCAAGACAACAGTTCAACATCATTCATGATCAAACAAGAAGCAGAGCTAATAGCACACTATGTCATAGACATGATTCAGAAACATTTGCACATAATCACTTTATTTTACATAACTATGAAGCTTGAAACATGTTTTGTGTGATAAAACTCATGGTTACCATGTGGTATGGACCATGGTTACTATAAGCAGCAGAAATACTACAATATTTTGGATTACAAAGGAACTTTATTGACTTAGAGACAACTTGTCTACAGAAGGGAGATCTGGTAATGGACCGCTGGAGTACAACAGTCATGTGTCAGCACACACTACAAAGACATACACTGCATGAAGGAAGGTGGCCACTGCATTATGAAGGGTGAGGGAGTGATGTGGTTTGGAAAGCTTATAGGTACAATATACCAGACTTGGCTGTTCATAGGCCACATTGCTAGGAACCACTTGTACAGGCCACGGGAGTAGTACTTCAGAATGAGGATGAAGTGTGAATGAGTGGAATATTATGCATAGAGCTAGTTAGCAGGCACATGTGGGGAAGATAATAATCAGGGTGCTAAACCAGGCTGCAGAATTGTGCAGCTGCATACAATATACAGTGAGATCTGGTGAACAAAAGCCTACAGTATATGCTTTACGGCCTATGCAACCTAGAGTCTGAATTTTATAGCCTGTGACATATTCATAGTGCTCTACATGGCACGCTGCTATCACAGGGCCTGTGCTGTCACTGTATAACATCCACGGTGAATGTCATCTGTGTAGCCACAACAAGATGAGTTGGCCCTAATTAGATCCAGGGGCCATGTATACAAGTGTGCATTAATTCATAGTCATTCCAATGTGTGTACAGGTACCAAATGAGAGACAATAGCAGGAAATCATTCACCACACATCAGGGAAGGTGGTGGTATAAGGTGATGCAGGTTTTCTTGTCTCCCTACCTTCCCCTTTCTCCCTCTTTACCCAATAACCCAGTTGAGGTCTCCTAGCTGCTCAACTATACATTAAGATAGTGAACTGACCCGCTGACTATTTATCTCTGAGTGTTTCTCCACTCTTTCATAAGTGTAAATTCTGCCTCTCTTTCATAAAGTAACTCTTTTATTTAGCCCTAGGAAGATAATTAAATCCATAAACTCATCCTATACTAACTCAAATACCTTTCCTATCTTTCCTTCTCTTCCTTTCTTACTTTATCCTCAGTCTATTCATTATGCTTTCTAATTATGTTACTTTATAAAAAGTCCTATGCTTTTCCCATGACATAATATGTGGGATCGTATATCTCACTTATGTGTAAGACTATTGTGTTATTAATCTCCCAATTTCCTCAAAAAAAAAAAAAAAACTTTTTTTTTTTACTTGACTTCCTTCTTACTATTTTAGCTGTAATTACTTTTATGTTTACTTTTTATTAAACTATGTATTAATACTTGGAGCTTTTCTCCCTGGGCCTCTACTGAAAATGGACATATATCCAGCTAGACTAGCCCGGTCAACAAATGTTAAATAAATAAATATAAGAAGCATTAAATATCCATGACAGGTGCATCCTGGGTAAAGCCAAATGAGATACCATCTTCTGTGACTAGAAATGTAGGATGTGAATGCAGTGAGTGGCCATAAATGAACAGTGCAACATGTGGTTTGTAGTGTGACAACAATGATCCTGCATGTAATGAACAAGGCTCAGGAAATCACCAAGAACAGGATGGTCAATGGAATGGATACCTCCACAGAATACCCTAACATATATAAAGCACTTAATAATATCCCTTTCTGGAGATAGTGATTGCATCCTCATAACAGGAGGTGACACAGATAAATGGGTATGGTTAGTGGTGATACCACATGTGTCTGTAGGGATGCAACAGCTTTGTGTTCTTTGTGTTCTGTGCTATAGGACACTGCTTCACTACTGTCACTACTGTACAGATGGGAGGCACCCTAATATCCATCCTTCTGGTATGTCAGGGATGCAATAGCTATGGCCTGCACTACAAGGTTTGAGGTACGTATGTGTCATTTGGCTTTGTACCAGTTAGCATTTTGTAGTGTGTGAGTGTGCCATGGGTTGGTGTGACTATCACTTATATTTCACCATTGCCACAGGTATTAAATCTACACATTATTTGCAAATGTGGATGTTTATGGTTTCGTTATCAGTTTTCAATGTTGCTTTATAGTGGAATTGGACTGTACTTTGTGGTTGCAGTATTTTTTTACGTTGGTTCAGCCCCTGCGGGTGTTACTTTTTTGTTTTAATTATTACAGTACTACTGGTGCCGTTTTTTTCTGCTCGAGTGACGTTGAACTATGGAGGTTATATTAAAAGAACTGGCAACTGTGGTAGATAAATTACTCAAAGTCTACACTGCAAACAATCGTTCTGGTAATGGGGAAGATGGTGAAGTTGGCAGGTGAGCCCAATGGATTCACAAATGCGGCTTTTCACGCTGCATTCACCAGTGGAATCTATTCCACCAGGTCAAGGAACTAGGAGCCACTCTTATGCTAATGTGACAGCTACACAACAGCGGACCTTCAACGAGACGATTAGGAGTGGAGACCAGAATAGGAGGGTGCACGAGGAGAGGTTTGACATCACTTCCTGGTTCCAGGCTCCCTTATTCGGAGAAGCAGTCAGCGTCGACAAGAGAAGAACTTCGCATCCTCGCTTAAGTGAGCAAATTTCTCAGTATGAGAAATTATGCACCAAGTTTCGAGCGGTGCAGTTAGACAGTCTTTTTTTAAAAAAATCAAAAGAGATGAACCAAGTACCTATGGGTCTACGTGTGTGGAAGAGACCCATGGGTGTAGATGAAGGCTCTGTAGCATTTCAGGAATTGGTTACCCTTTTTAACAAAACGGGACTGGACATGTTAGATATCATTATACGGAACAATGATATCAAACTGGCTGATTTAAAGGAGCAGATTGGTCAACTACATGTAAGTATAACTACTGACTTGTTGTATGAACAACACCAGGCTAATTTTGATAGGGCTTTGCGAAATATTGAGACATTCGTAACAAAGAATATGGCGAAAAAGAAAAAGAAATTGGAAAGGGATACCTCTGACTATAAAAACAAAAGAGCGTATCCACCTGGTGCTAGAGTAAATGGTTTTAATATTGACATTGAAAATGTTAACAATGACACTGAAACCTTGAATTACAATGAGGATGTAGGGGGCAATGAAAGTTTTTTAGAAATGGAGAACGGCCCTCGGAGATCAGAGAGGCTTCGGAACAGGGGTTTGATGGTGAGGGAAGCACAACAAGGCTACCGCAGGGGTGGGAGAATGGACAGGAGAGGGAGATATTGATTGATATTTTGGATAATGGTGATGTTACTATTGAGACTTTCAACGACAACACTACACAAAGATCCACACATATGGAATTGTGTGTATGTAGGGAACTATGTAATACGCATGATAGTGACTTTGATGGTGACATTTTTTTGGACACGTTCACAAGGAGTGATGATGATATGTATGTGGTTGATGAGATTAAGGTTGTAAAACATGATGAGGCCATGGATGTAAACACGGTGGACAGGAATGGTCCACTATACGGTAACAAGGAAATGGTCACTTTTCAAGGCCTCAAACATCAGTTGCTGAAGAAAAATGGGTATTGTATTTATAATTACACTGATTTAGTTGTGGGGGAAACGCATTTTGAGCTGTTTAGTAAAGGTGTGAGTTTTGTACCACTTTTTAGAGTGGATATAGCTCAAGTTTTATTAGATTTCAAAATGTTTACAAGACAAATGCATTTAAAAATGTTTTTTGCAGCTAACGGAAGAGGTGTAACTAGTGAAAAAACTGAGGTTTGTAATGAAACAAGTATGTTTAAAAGAAAAAGTGCATTTATACCACCTTTTAATTCGGAGGTGATGGGTTTTGAAAAGCTTGTTGAAGTACAGATACGTAAATGCTTGGAGAGTGTTTTTTTATTTAATGACAATCTTTCAAAGCAGGAGAGAGAGCTGTTGGACTCCCTCAAGAAGTCTGGACAATACAGGTTTATGAAACCAGACAAGGGGGGAGGAATGGTTGTTATGTCAACTATTGATTATATTTCTGAAATTTCTGCAATTTTGAATAGTGACGACACTAATGCCATGGTCTCCAGGTGTGAGATCAATAGGGCATATTACAAAATTGATGTATTTTTATACGATGCATTATTTCAAGGTAACATCAATGAAGTAGAGTATGACTACTTGAACGTTAAATTTCCAAGAATACCTACTTTGTTTGGTATCCCAAAGGTACACAAAGGGGATGATAAGTTACAGTTTAGACCTATTGTATCAGCGAAGGGATCCAAAACAGAAACTTTGGCTTCATTTATTGACATAACAGTTAAGCCTATTGTAAATCTAGCACCGCATATCATTAGAGATTCATGGCATTGTCTTGATAGGATAAAAAACTTAGAGAAAGGGAATAGTGATTTTGGGTTTCTCACTATTGATGTTGTAAACCTATTCTCGGTCATTCCGCACAGTTTAGGTTTAGATATGTTTTTTGAAGCAATTACTAAGGATGGATTATTGGAAGGAACAAAAGCCAATTTTATATGTGATTTGATGGAATTGGTGCTTAAAAACAATTTCATTATCTTTGAAGGAGACTTATTTCAACAAATGTCAGGAGTTGCGATGGGTGCAAGATGTGCGCCAGCATTTGCTAATGCTGTCTTACTTACATGGGAGAGAAAGCACATTTTTTCATCTGATAGATATATGAGAAATATAGTAATGTATAATAGATTTTTGGATGACATCTTAATTTTATGGAAAGGTGATGAGAAAACTGCGATTGAGTTTGTTGAGTTTTTGGGTACTACGACAGAATTTTTGAAGTTTACATTTCAATGGGATAAAGAAAGAATCAACTATTTGGATTTGACTATTAGTAAAACAGTAAGAGATTTTGAAAGTAATATTTTTAGAAAAGAGAATTATTCAAACTCACTATTACACTTTTCTAGCTGCCATCCATTCCACCATCGCAAAGTGGTTGTTAAAGGACAAATGGTGAGAACCTCAAGATTGGTTAGCAATGAAGTACAATTTAGAATGGAGCTGTTCAAACTGATAGGAATGTTCCTAGATCGTGGTTATCCACTTAAGCTCCTACTAAGTGTTAGAAGGGATGTTTTGAGGGAAAGGAAAGGGAGATATGCACCTGTTCTTTACACTGGGTTAGGATACATGAAAGAACAGCATCCTGATGGTTCAATAAAGGGATCAGATATAAAAATGATTGTAAAGTACAACCCTAAGTCACCTGAATTGATTGACATTATAAAAGGCATTTGGAATTTTACGTTAAGTGATGAGATTAAGAAAATACTGGGCTTAGAACCAGTCTTTGTACATAGTAGGGGAGACAATTTAAAAGCTATTTTGGAAAGAAAGAGTAGGAGCAAGTTTAAATCCATCATGAAAAGGTGTGGCTTTTGTAGATGGTGTAGATATATTAATGAGAGTACCTATGTATGTGTGTATGGGTACAAGTACACCATCCCTTGTCCAGGACAATGTAATTGTTGTACAAAGAATTTAATTTACTTGGCATCATGTTCTTCCTGTGAGGCATATTATGTGGGTAAGACCATAAGAAGGTTGCAGGATAGAATCGCAGAACATGTTAGATCCATTAAGAAGAAGGACAAGCACAATGCATTTTACTTACACAGTACAAAATGTATGAATTTTAATAAATTTACATTCTTTGTGATAGGACGTGTGTTGGACTGTGACGAAGGGGGTGATATAGTCAACAAAGTGGGGGCTTTAGAAACAGAATGGCAACTTAGATTAGATGCCTGTAGACCCCCTGGGTTTGAATGATTATATTTCCATCAAACCCATGTTAAAATTAAGGTCTCAGCTTATATGATGAGTTTATACAGTGTATATATGGGACCCGATGAGTTTGGGTCGTATCAATATATTATAGTGGTAGTTTCGTACAATACAAGTTATGCAGAAATTGTTTTAGAATGTTTTCAAGGAAGTTTTTGAAACTACATTAAGTCGCTATATGAAAATATTAAATGTGTTTTATGTGTATTAAATGTTTATGAGTATGTGTATATAGATATTATTAGATTATTAGGAATTAATTATAGATATATTTTTGTATGAATATGACATCACCATTTATAAGTTATAAAATTAATAATAATAATTTTTTATTTTTTTATTCTGTCAGCATTTTTAACAGTTTGTTTTTAATTTAGTTGTATGTAGTAATGGTTCATGTAGTTGACACAATTTATTCATGAATTATGTGGGGTTTTTTGTATTAGGGGGGTGTGTTTTAGGAATTGTTCCAATGGGATTTGAGTGCACATGATATAAAGAGCAATTAAATGTAAAATGAACGACTCTGAAGAAGCCAGATTGCTGGCGAAAGCGCTTAGTCGTGGTTCTATTTCAATAAATCTACATTAAATCTACATTATTTGCAAATGTGGATGTTTATGGTTTCGTTATCAGTTTTCAACATTGCTTTATAGTGGAATTGGACTGTACTTTGTGGTTGCAGTATTTTTTTTTACGTTGGTTCAGCCCCTGTGGGTGTTACTTTTTTGTTTTAATTAACACAGGTATGTTCTGTCTCTTCTTCTGTAGTCCACAACAACAGAAAGGGATATACTTAATGTCAGTGCATCGGTGGTGGCCGATGATGATATGAGACTGTCAGATGATATAGTTCATAAGTTCATAGTTTAGTACTAGGCTAACTGCCCTAGCCAATTATCCATTGTGAAAATCAAACGCTGCACCTTCTGTCTGTAAGGTAAACACATTAAGCATTATGCTAACCTCCCACCTAAGAGGTTAATGGTTAGTAGGCATTTCATCCAAAGGAGGACACATTCAGGACTGCAGCACCCCCATCCCTCTTAAAGGGCGCTGCAATATCAGCACACTATTTACATGGTGTGGGAATAAAACCCATAGCCATTTGCACTAAAGGCAAGTATGCTACTTGCTGTGCTACTAATGCTGCTGACACTATTAGTAATGATAATAGATAAAGGTACACTACTGCCCAGCTCCACTGATATGAATTATGGTGGGCATTGATACATCCCCCACCCCTTGTTTTTAGTAATTGCCAACTTCCATTCAAGCCCAACACAAAAACATACATCTGACCTGCACGTATGACAGCACAGAGAGTTGTTGCCTCTGAAGTATGTACACACTCTACAGAGAATCGTGTTGGTGACTGTCACCACTGTGACTCCAGCACTTTCCCAGACTTGGTTGTCTCCTTAGTCAGTGATCCCAACACAGGCAGATGGCACTCGTGTCCTACCTGAGATGATTACTGTGATGCCTAGCATTTGAAAGGGAATATGTAAGAGTCTGCAATGTCTGTACATTGACATGGTATGTAGGGACCAGGAGCTGACATGCCTGCTGAGACTAGTGATGGTCTGCATGGCATTCATGCTACCTCAATGAGGTTTGTGGTCAGTGCCCATTGTGGTCATGCCAGAGGCCACATGCATGGTGCATGGTTACACAGCAGGCCTTGGTATCTATCCAGTACCACTCTAAAACCCATGTCACACATTCCACTTCCCATGGCTGCCTCTACCCTTCAGTTTGGACAGTCATATCACCATGACTGGCAATCTTCTGGCATACATCATAGGACCAGCCTACCAGGATCATGGAGTTCTACACTATCCATGTTATCTGGCAGTGTATGGCATTCAGTACCATGGCAGAGATGGTCACGAGGACATGGATGACAACATTCTACTACCCCCCACATGGCATTCCATTGCTAGTGTCATGTAAAGCTGCCCAAAGTGCTACACCATCTGTTACATGGGATGCATCTAATACCCATAATGCAGGGCCACCCAGACCATTCAACAACCGTTCCACTCCTGGACACTCCAACCCTTTCCCTAGTAATGTGATACCTGCCAATCAGCCAGCCATGTGCCTGACTACAGAATCCACTGCCTACAAACCCTCTCCCTTTTCACATATGTTAATACTATTGTTCTATGTCACTGTATTCCACCTCACCCCACCATACCACAACTGCACAAATAATGATTAATTTGCCCTGCCTACCCCTGTGTGGATGATAATGACTTCGCCCTGCTCATCCCTGTGTGGGGCTAGGTAATATCTCATACACATGACCAGACAATGCCCTGTACATGCATAACCTGGTTGAATAGCTGTCTGCATTAGTTTTAGTTTATGCTGTTTCTTTCATGGTGAGTAGTTGTGGACCAGATGCTGACTCCTTACTGGTGCCACCACATAAGGTTCCCTGCAACTGTTTTTTTCAATGACACCTCATATGGCTCCTCATCTACTACTGGTTCTGGTCTGATAAGTAGTCAGGCAGTGTATTTATAATATAGTTGTACAGATGCATGTTTGCAACGTGGAACAGAATCTGGGTATCCTGCAGCAGGTCTCTGGACCATAGTGCAACACAACACCAGATGTATCTAGACAAGGGATGCAGGCCTTCAGCACTTTGAACACATGTTCAATGATAGTGTGTCTGTGACAATGCAGCACCTGAAATTGACAGAAAAGGAGTAGCTGGGCAACGCAGCAAGCATTTGCAAGTAGACACTTCAGAAATTCAAATCTGATTAGAAATGTTAACTACCCAAATCAGTCTTAGCTGTTAACACCGGTCTGTGATCCAGCTACAGACAATAAGAAGGCATGTGAGCTGGGCCTGACATTCATTATTGTTGATTTGTGCCCTAAAAATGTAAACAAACTCAAACAAATAAATGCACAATGGTATTGTTGCTTCCTGCACATAACAACAGTACATACCTTCATAACAGCCACAAGGTTACCCCTAAGAAGACCAGAGTGAAAATGCAAACAACCTCAGAAACATGAACGACATGCCATTCTGGATAGCGAGATAGAAATATAACAGACACACATACATATGTCTAGCAGATATGAAGTGCTGTCATCACAGAGTCTTTTGCGTTTGCATTTGCTGCCCTCCTGGATAAAATTTTAGCTGCTTCTTCTCTGATACCTACATATATATATATATATATATATATATATATATATATATATATATCCTATCTCTCCTTTCCTTGGTTTCATCTCTCTTACTTTCTCTTTCATTTCTCTGTAATTTTTCTTTTACTTTTATTCATTATTTCTCCTGCCTCTCATATCTACCCCAATTATTATTTCTAACAAATGCTTTTTCTCACTCTTCCCTGTCTTCATCTCCTCCTGCTCATCCACCATTTGAATTTTTCCACTGTGACTTTGCTTCGTGAGTGAGTAATAAACTCACTTATAACATGTCAACACGCTTCATTACTACATGGTACTGTATTTATCTTGTTTTAATGATGATATATGTGTATTATACATGTCATATGACTATTAATATGTGTACTGATATGTGCATTTACAGCATGTTGTAATATAATGTCGGTTTTCGACTATGTATATATATTTTAAGTTTGTTTTTTTTATTTGTGGAGCTTTTATCCCCTGGCCTCTATTGAAAGTGAAAAAAAATATCCAGTCTGACTTTCCTGGTAAACAAATATCAATAAATAAGCAAATAAATGCATTTCCATAAATGCATGTATAGATGTTATACAATGTTAGGTGTAAATAACCAAAATGAAGACAGAGTCCCACTAATCAAACTATTGAAACCACAAAGGAGTAGAAAATGTGAATAGTGTCACCACACCCAATGACCATGTATACGTTGCAGGACAAAAGAGTAACATAGGCCATCATGTTGGCATGATGCATTGGTGAAGCAATGGGCATTGGCTGCCTAGGAAGAAAACATGAATCTTGAATGCTGACTCCTGATGCTTTTCAATGTTAAATTTAGTAACTACGAATGAGGCTCCACAGGTTTCTGAGCTGGTAAATGCTCAAGGGTCCTACAAGTATCTTTAAAAGAAGGACTAACCTTTGGGCTATGAGATCGAGTCCTTGCATTTCCATCTCCTAGATGTTCCTCCAATCAGCTCCCTTTGATCTTCCCACCATTGTCTGTAATTACTTTTAAATAACTGACCTGTTGAATAGAATGTATTAGAGTAAGAGCACTCATCCATCTACCTACCTAACTGAATAATCTTCTTGAAATTTCTAGATGGTATTTTTATTTCTCCACAGGAATGGCATCAGAAATGAGGTCTGCTAAATCTACTACCTAAAGTAATAAACCACAACAAAGAATCACTGGGATAAATGGTCCACCCAAAAAAAGCATAAATCAAGAAACACAGTCCAGAGAAGAGCAAGACCAACACACGATCCAGGCTGACTTAGTAAAGACTGAAAAAATATACACGTATCATTATAAAACATAAAAATTTTAATACCAAGGTTAACACTTTTGCAAAAAATGCTTCTCCAGACCATTGGCCTGAAGAAGCATTTTGCAAAAGCACTAACATTGATATTAAAGTTCTTATGTTTTATAACGATACAAGTATATTTTTTTCAGTCTTCACTAAATCACTCTGGACCGTGTGTTGGTCTTGCTCTTCTCTGGACTGTGTTTCACTATATTAAAGTGATTTTATCTTGTCTATTCATTTATACTTAATCCCAGAAGAGTTGGAATACTATTACCAGCACATCCCTGTAGGCAAGTGAGTCACACGGGATTCACAATTCTATCATTTAGAAATGCATAGCCACCTGAGGCTATTTCAGAGAGGCGCTCAGCTGAGGTAAACTATTACCGGTGCCAGAAAGTTTGCTCTTCAATTTTTCCCTTAGAACAAGCTTGTTGATTTACTTCTTGCACTTCAGTTAGTGCAATTGGCTAGCACTTTAACAGGCTTTTGTAACATTTATTGCAGCACACTTGGGTGCTATCAGCACTAGCTGTTCCTACGCAGTAAGAGCACCAGTACTTATTAGTTATGACCACCCCTCCTGGTATGATTGTAGAGCAATTTCATGTGCTTTGTCCTGCTAACCTGGTGCACTTGGGCATTCTGAGACAGTGTGGCAACTGTCTAATGTACACAGACAACCCTCTCCTGTTACCCCCCCAACACTCATACCTGTGAGAGATGCACTTATATCACCAAAATGGAAGCAGTGCATGCTCCAACCAAGACCGGACTAGCTGGTCAAGAGGAGAAGGCCAACATCTGCAACTCACTACATAGAGCACAGCCCTCCAAAACACCAACCATCACAACTCACACATAGAAACACAAACCATCCACCCATCTTTGCAGAGGCTCTCAATAAAAATTTATCCAAACAACAGAGACCCCCGAGACAGAAATGCACTCGACCACCACAACACAACACCAACCCCAGAACACATAGCTCACCACCACAGTGTGCCTCTCAACTCAAGCCCTTAAGGCAAACCACTTTGCCCAATGTACTAATCATAGGAGACTCAATTGTGAGGCACACTGATGTCCCATTCACTAGGTTGAACAAGGAGAAGGTGACAGTCAGTTGTCTATCAGGTGCCAGGATCTGCCACATAACACATGCACTCAGGTCACTCCACAACAAGTACAAATATGACTGAGTCATTGCCCATGTGGGTGTGAATGACTTGAGACGTACCTCCCTGGACTACATGAAAAGAGATGTGATGGAACTCTCGGATTATGTGGCCCAGGCAGGTATGACCCTCCCCTTAAGCAATATTCTACCGTCACCCAGAATGATACCACGAGCAGAAAATGATTGACTTCAACAATTGGCTAAGTTTCTAGTGTCATTCTAAAGGTATCTTGTATCTGTCTGCCTGGGATGACATGATCGACAGACCTCGATGCTTTGCCATAGACAGCCTGCATCTGTCACCCCTGCGATTCCAGGTACTGGCTAAGGCTCTTGCCACCCCTATATTGCCTTTTTTAGGCAGTGTTGCAAAGACCAAAATTCCATCGTGACAGCTACAAACAAATGCAATCTGAGGGTCATGCTGCTCAATGCTAGAAGCCTAAATATCAAGATGCATTCGCTCAAAGCTCTCCTCAAAATGGAGAAAGGAGACATCTGTGCTGTAATGGAGACCTGGGTTAAAGAGGCAGAAAGCACCCCTGCGCTCCCAGGCTACAACTCATTCCATAACTTTCAGCCCCAGAATATGGCTGGAAGCTCCAAAGGCGGTGCTGTCTCCATATTCTTAAAGGATACGCACACCTCCAGACTGGTATCCCAGCATAATGCATCTATGATCCTTCAGGTACAACTAACACTGGGTAAGATGGCTGTACAAGTCATAACCTGCTACAGAACCCCAAACATGTCCCTAGACTCACAAACCAACTTCCTAAGCAACCTGGAATCTATCAAAGTCCAACCCAATACTCTCATACTGGGTGACACAAACTACCCTTCCATCAAATGGGCAAACTATTCAAGTACCAATGTGCAGGCCCAATGCTTTCTAGAATTTATCAATTTCACTGTCCTGGACCAGCTCATTCTGACCCCCACTAGAGGAAGCAACATCCTCAACCTGGTTATCACCAACATAGGAGACTGTTGCTCCACACCTATAGTCAGTTCCTCCCTGGTTAAATCTGACCACAAAGTAATCACCATGGAAACCTCCTTCTCACCTACACCCCCTGCTAAGGTGACCACCCAGAAAAACTTCTCTAGAGCTGACTTTGGGCTCTTAAAAGTAGTGGTGGCTAACTTCTCGGCACCCATGCCAATGGAAAATAGCTGCATGACTGCCGAATCATACACCAATGCACTGTACAAGCATTTACACAAATGCATGGACCTTGCCATACCATATAGAACTAAGATGCTCGCCTCCAAAAAAAGGAAGCCAATCTGGTGGTCCCCAGCCATCAATAAACTCTACAACAGAAGGAAGGAAGAAACTGTTGCAGAAAAAAAATGACATAGCAAGACTGGAAAACCTCCCTTATTAGTCTTAACAAAAAACTGAGATCCCTTATCAAATCCTTTAAAGCCAGCTATGAAGGCAGAACTGCGACTGACACCAAAAACAACCACAAAGCCTTCTATAGCTATATGAAAAACCTCAAAGGCAACATCCAGATTTGCTCTGAGTTATTGCACAATGGCACCTCCTATACTGATCCAACAGATATAGCCGACATATTGGCCGATGGATTCAGTGCCAGCTTTACCCCTCTCTCCCCCCTGAAGGGCCCTATCACAATACCAGATGAAAGCCTGGTACCCACCATTTCTGTGGCACAGGTAAAAGATGAATTTTCCAAAGCCAAGAATACAGAATCCCTGGCTGCATCCTACATGAGCTACAAAATGAAGTGGCACCACATCTGTGTGCCCTGTTCAATCACAGCCTTACCTCAGGCTATGTCCCTAATGAATGGCACACTGCCACAGTCATCCATAAAGGGGGAGCAAGTACAGACCTTGGGAACTATTGCCTCATTAGCATGACAAGCCTGGTATGCAAAGCTATGGAGGGCATCATCATGGACCTACTTAACAAAGATATAGGCAATCTCCAAACTCTTGACCCCACACAGTTTCGCTTTGTCAAGGGGAGCTCTTGCCTGCTGAACATTGTTGACTTCTTCGAGGCAGTCACCAAAGCTGTGGATGAGGGTAAGGCAGTGCATACACCCTTTCTCGACCTGGCTGAGGCCTTTGATACCATTCCCCACTCAGGTATCATTGATACACTTACCAAACTAGGCATCAAGCCTTACATCGCTAGGTGGATTACAAATTGGCTCACAGACAGGACCCACAGAGTGAAAGTTGCAGATTCCAAGTCAGACTGTACCACAGTCACAAGTGGCATCCCACAGGGCTCAGTCCTGGGCCCTCTCCTGTTTGGCATCTACTTCTCAGAAGACCAGACCAACACAGAAGGACTCTGGCTGACCAAGTTCACTGATGACTGCAAGCTAGGAGTCATTATCAACTCCCCAAGTTATGCAGACATCCTACAAAAGGGCCTCTGTGAGACCAATGACTGGTGTTGGAACCATGGCCTGAAGCTTAACACCAGAAAATGTGTTATCATCCCCTTTGGAAAAAACTCAGTTCCCATGAATTGCCACATTGATGGGAGCCCACTGAACACTGAAGGGGCCGTAAGAGATCTGGGCACCCAGGTTGACAGCCACTTCACCTTCAACCACCACAATGCCACTGTGGTCAGAAAGTCCTTCTATGTGGCACATCTTATAACCAAAGGTATCACATCCAGGAAGAAAGTGGTCATCATCCCTCTCTACTCATCCCTCATTAGACCACTCACTGATTATAATGCCCTGTTTGGCATGTACCTGACTAGACACCTACAACAGCTGAAGAGACCACAAAAGTACCTCACAAAACGAATCCTAGGCCTTAAACACATGTCCTACATGGACAGACTCAAGAAACTTCAGCTGTTCTCAGTCTCTTATTGCCTACTTAATGTTGATCTCTGCTTGACTTACAAAACCATGTCCGACCCAGCCCTACTTGAAATGCTACATCTAAAGAAATTCCAATCCCCCCACACCACATGCTCCAGAGATCACAACCTCATTACCACAATTCACAGAACATGCTGGAGGGACAGGTTCATCTCCCAAAGACTGCCCATACTCTGGAATAAGCTTTTTATTCATGTCAAGCAGAGTACCTCACAGGACCTCTTCAAGAAAAATCTTGACGAGTGGATGGGTAACATAAAGTTCACTCCAGGGATCATTCCAGTTGCACTATTGGATATGGGCACTGTGAACTAACATCGGGTGGCATGGTGCCTGGGCAATTTTTTTAGGCTAGACTTGTAAAGGCTCCAGGGCCATTAGCCTAGTACACACCTATGAATCTATGAACCTATGACTCAAGATATTTCTACTCAGTGATCTAGACCTAGCGCAACATTAACACTTCTTTACAGTGATGTAGTTATCATGGGGACTTTGTTCACTCCTAGCCTGATTGCTTAACCACTCAAAATTCATTCAAATAAGCCCTGGCCCTGTGGCGTAAAGAGATAATGTCCTGGCTATGTCCCAGGTTTGATCAACAGCTTGATTTCTAGGAGGCTTGAGGTAAAGGAGGGTAGGCGTAAGTTAAGTGGCTACTGTCGTCTAACTCCTAGGGAATGGAGACAGTATGACCTAATGCAGTACAATGATGCTGACACAAGTGTTGCAGAATGGTAGGTAGCAGGTCTTTTGTCTGTGTGGCTCATGCCTCACATAAGCATGGAGTTCCCAAAAATGTGCAGGCATGCTCTGGATGCTCCCTAGATTAGTTGTTTAATTGAAACCACCAACCTCTGAAACCACCAGCCTCCACAAGAACAGACGTTTGGTTAAGGTAGCACATGATCAGAAGGATATCTCTCTCCCAGGTTCTCTTTATAAGATAAACTGTTTGGAAAGTTGAACTTCATATGATCAAGACCATATGATTGACTTTCCAAAAAGTTGACGCATGTGTATGGAGATCATAGTACAGTGGAGATCAGGGAATTTGCTATTTTCCCCATTGTGGCACTATATTGGCAGGCTTGCTTCCCTGCAAAAACATACATTTTTATTGTTTTATTTTGTTTGACTTTAAAGAAAGTAAATCATGTGGTCAGGAGGTCGATTGTACAGTTTTGACTATATGAAGTTCAACTTCGAAAACAATCAATTGTTTGACATAGAGAACTCCTCTAATATTTCTAAGTCTTCCCTTCAATGGGAAATAATGTGTTATTTAGGAATCATATCCCGGTCAAAGGAATAAATGGGTCACAGAGCTTTCATCCTGAATGGAAAACAAATAAGTCTGGTGTTTGCAGTTATTGGTGGATGAATTATTGGAGGAATGAATAAGCCAGTTAGGTACAAGAATGGAGCTACTGAAGGGGGGGATCCACCCACTGATCAAACTTGACAAGTCATCGTACCATAACCAAAATGTCTGCCATTGATTATATTTTAAACAATATGGTTTTCACAGAGTACATCTCTGTCTTAAATCCTACTGCCCTGCATGTGTTTGTGTTCCAAAGTAAACATTGTCAGTGCAAGAATAGCACTGTGTCTCATGATAACCAGAATATTCATGCGTTTTTAATTTTTACTAGACATTTATAGTTCAGACAAAGGTTTCTGTATTCTTTTCAGTCAAACATACATTTGTTCTTTGCTTTTTTACATGACCCTTTAGAATAAAAAAATAAATAAACAGCCTGACTCCTAACTCTAGGGAATATTTAATAATTGATGTAGAACACATAACATAATATCTTTAAAATTAAAATATGTTGCCATTGCTTGCCTTTAATCTCTGAAACATTTTTGTTATGGAATCCACAACCAGTTCCATTAATCTAATTTTTATAGTAGTAGTTAGGGATGTTAGCAATTTCTGCATATTTATATGAGTATCATAAAAAGAGCATAAGGTACATATTACAATAAATGTCATCTCAGAACCTAGACAAAGCTGCCATACATACCTGACTGATGTCATTTGTTGATACCGTGCGCTGTTTTCAAATATTATTGAAAACACATAGCTTGCATATTTCAGCAAATATATGCAGACCAAAGTAGAGAGATGCTACTTATCAAAAAGGAAGTTGATAAATAAACAAATAATGCTGCTGCTCATATCTTGGGTCTAACAGATGAAGTTACTAAAATATTATTACTGTTTGTTTAGAAACTATAGCAAAATATCACTTTTTATTACATGACTAAAATAAATCATGAAATCTATCACATTTTGGAGTGATGGAACCAATGTGAATGTACAGGAATATTTATTCTAAACAATTTTACTTACTTGTTTATTTATTTATTTATTTATTTATTTAGTAAGTTATTTATTTATTTATTTTTTTATCAGCATGTTTGGTTTGCTAATCCAGAAATGTTTGGGGGGCAGGAATAGACCAGACAAATGATTTTATCAAAAGGTCTTTTAGAACTGAGAGGCATTCCCATTTTAAAGAGGCAAGGAACAAGGGTACAGAGAGAGACTGTTGTTAGTCAGAGATGATGTTCGTCGTCTCCCATTGCTGCAGTCCTGACAAATGGGTACTCCGCTGCCCACCATCGGCCCGAACATCAAAGGGCTAGAACCGGCGTCGGTCATGGGCGCCTGAGACTGACGCAAGTACTTGTCAGTACAAATGCGCATGACCGACGCCATAACCCCAGTCTTTCTTGCCACATGGTCCTAAGCAGAAGCAGTTTTTGCAAGTGCCGTTCGGCGTTCTGGAATTGTCGGTTTTCGAGTTTCAGACCGGATACCAAGTTGGCTAAGTACCCTGTTGGGGACATTTTTTGTCTTTTTCTTGCCTCAGTATTGACGGATGTCAGAAAAAGTTAATAACTGTATTTCTTGTGGGAAACAGATTCCTCATAGGGATTACCATTCACTCTGTATTCCTTGTTTAGGGCCTGAGCACGACGTTGTTGGGTGTCGCTTTTGTGCTACTTTTAACAAGCGTACTATTAAACGTCGGTTGGACTGTGCTAGGCTAGTGTTTGGTAAACGTTGTAATTATAACATGCCGTCGGATTCTCCGACGACTGGTTCTTCTAAGAAGCGCAAAGAAAAGTCTTTGCGGTCCAAACAGGGTGAGGCGTCCACTCCGGACGTCGGTTCTGTGGAACCACTGACTGCTTCAGTGGCTCCTTCTGACAGTTTACCTGTGTGTCAGGGGGAGCCTTTGTTACTGCAGGAAGTGGCTTCTCCTGTGTTAGGCCAGGCTGAGGGTGCTTCTTTGTTGTCTGTGGCTTCCTCCCCTCATAGGGTAGTTAGACCTCCTCCTTCTCAAGGCAAAGGCCATTCTAAATCTAGGTCTTTCCCTGCTGGTGCTCATCCCCAGGGTCCAGCCCCTAGGAAGCACATGTTAAAGATGGCTGAAGATTTGATTACTTTAATTAGAGGTTCCATGCCCCCCCCTGTGAAGAGGCCCAGGATAGACACAGAGTTGGAGGGTCTGGTTCAGTCTTCCAATGAGTCAGATTCCTCTGTGGAAGAGCTTCAGGATTTCCCTCCCTATTCTGATTCAGAGGCTGAGGAAGCTACCCCCTCTGCGTCTCCTCCAGAAGATTTTTCTTTCTCTGAAACTTTGCATTCCATGAGGGAACATTTCCAGTGGGATGGCCAAGATTATTCTGATTCTCGTAAAAGGCTAAGAGAATTCTTGTTTTTACCTCAGCACAGGCCTTTGGCTATTCCCCCTGTACTGGATGTTGTTCAGGATGTATTTTCTGAGGGGGCCCTTAACCCAGATTCTCTGCCTCCTGCCCCAGTTAAACCAGATAGATACTACAGGGTTCCGGAAGCTCACAAGTACTTGTATAAGAGTCCTAGGGCTGATCCAGAAACTATTTCTCAAGGCCCCAAAGGTGTTAAGGCTTCTGTGGTTAAGAATCCAGTTCCTCTGGACAAGGATGCTAGGGCCCTGGATAGGTGGGGTAAAAAACTGTATACCTCTTCTACTTTGGCTATGAGAGCTTTAAATTGTCAATTTCATATGCTCAGGTATCAGAATTATTTGCTAAGTCAATTGAAATGTAAAGTTGATGCTTTAGCTGAAGGTTTTGACTGTAAGGAGCTTTAGGATTTAGTGCATGCTTCTGACCAGGTTGGTAAGCATTCTTTGCAGTGTGGTTTTGATGCTTTACAAGCTTCTTCCAGGGTGGCTGCTACTAGTTCTGTTGTTCGCAGACATGCCTGGCTTAGAGATCAGTCCTTGTCAGAGCATGTTAAGGCTCGCATTATGGATGCTCCTTTGCAATCTGATGTTCTTTTTGGCCCTCCAGTGGAATCAGTTTTGAAAAAAATGGAGGAAAAAGCTAAGTCTATGCAGACGGTAAAAGACTTCTTACAGGTTCAGCCCCCTAAGTTCAGTAGGAATTGGCCTGCTAAGGGATGGTCTTTTCCCTCTTCGGATTTTCATTCTAGGAGCAGGTCGAGGTGTGGTAGAGGTAGGGCTTCCTCTCAGGGCCCTGTTACTTCTAGACCTTTGAGTTCTTTTACCCCTTCTGCTGGGGTGGGCAGGGGTCAGTCCTTTCGAAGCAGTCCCAATGACCTGTGTCTTCAGCTGCCGGACTCTGCTTTGCTGGCAGCTCCTCTAGGAGGAAAACTGGGGCTTTTCAAACGGAATTGGCATTTGGTTACCCAAGACAAATGGGTATTGGACATTATAACTCAAGGCTACAAGTTTTATTTTCACACATTCCCTCCTTTCAAAGGTATGCCGGATGTGCCTCATCAGCAAAGACTGGAAGCGCAGGCACAGATTTTTTCTCTGCTCCGGTTGGGAGCAATACAGGCAGTTCCTTCTGTGGAAAGAGGCACGGGGTTTTATTCCCGTCTTTTCTTAGTGCCAAAGAAAGGAAATACTTGGAGGCCCATTCTGGATTTATCCATTCTAAACACCTTTCTGGAAATTCCGAAATTCAAGATGTTAACAGCAGCAGCTGTTGCCTATGCTAGGCAGAGATCACTGGATGGTGACTTTGGATCTCAAGGAGGCCTATCTTCACATTCCTATCAGGCCCAGTTGCAGGAAATTCCTGAGGTTTTGGACTGGGAATTTGCATTATCAGTTCTCTGCATTGCCCTTTGGCTTATCTACTGCGCCCAGGGTGTTCACAAAAGTCCTGGCTCCAGTAATAGCTTTTCTCCGGCTAAGGGGAATTCAAATTTATCCTTATCTGGACGATTGTTTGATACTGGCTCAGGGCGAGCACGAACTTCTTCGACATCTGCAGTATGTGATGACAGTTTTCAGATGCTTAGGGTATTCTGTGAACGAAATAAAGTCCAGTCTAGTACCCTCACAGGAGATGTGTTTTCTGGGTGTGAGACTGAATACAGCTACTCAGATGGCATCTCTTACCCCGGACAAACAAAGAAATCTTCGCCTATACTTCCAACAGCTATCCGTAATGTCCAGGCTGACTGCAAGGACAGTCCTTCAAGCCTTGGGGTTCATGGCATCTTGCATTCTAGTACTTCCCAATGCCAAACTGCATATGAGGAAGCTACAATGGTATCTCAAAAGCATTTGGACTCAACACAACCACGATTTGGATACTGTCATTCGGATTCTACCTTGCATTCAGAAAGAATTTGTGTGGTGGGCTCAGGAATGTCACCTAAACAAGGGACTCTCTGTGACCCAACCGGAGGCAAGTCAGATATTAACGACAGACGCCTCGGAGTCGGCCTGGGGAGCTCATTTCAAAGGAAAATGGATTCAAGACCTTTGGCCCCCGGAGCTGCTTCACTTGCATATCAACATGAAGGAGATGCTGGCAGTTCAATTTGCATTGAAAGCATTCAAGGATCTACTTCGACCGGGACTGGTGTTGATTCGAACAGACAACACAACTGTCATGTGGTACATCAACAAGCAGGGGGGAACTCATTCTTACCCTCTTTGCAGACAAGCAATGCTGTTATGGGAAACTGCTTTGGATCTGCACATCACTCTTCGAGCACAGTTTCTGCCAGGAGCACAAAATTTGTTAGCAGATGTTCTGAGCAGACAGATGGTGGATCCTCATGAATGGAAGTTGGACCCTCAGGTGTTTCTTCAGTTGACCATGGCTTGGGAAACTCCAGACATAGATCTGTTCGCTTCTCCTCTGAATTCCCAACTACCTCTGTTTTGCACAAGGCTGTTTCATCCGAAAGCCTGGAAAATAGATGCACTATCCTTCAGTTGGAGCAACCTTCACGTGTATGCCTTTCCTCCTCTGCCTCTTCTTCCAAAGGTCCTGTTGAAAGTCAGGAGGGACAAACCTTGCATGATCCTTATAGCGCCGGATTGGCCTCGTCAACATTGGTACCCTCTGTTGAGGAGCCTAATTCACGGGACACCTTGGCCATTACCACAGATTCCTCACTTATTGTCTCAAGCAGACAATCATTTTCTCAATGTCAGGGTGCAATCCCTACACCTGACAGCCTGGTGCATTCAGTTTTAGAGGATGGGGGCCTTCAGCTCCCTCAACAAGTTTTAGATGTCCTTTTGGAAGCCAGGCGTCCTAGTACTCGAAAAGTTTACGCTGATAAATGGAAGAGATTTTTTCTTTGGAGTTCAGCTAAAGGCCTTGATGTCACTTTGCCTAATTTGAGTTGTACTTTGCAATATTTGACTACGTTACTGGACAAGGGTTTGTCCTTCTCTTCTATAAAAGTGCATGCTGCAGCTATTTCTGCTCACTATGATGGTGATCCTCCTTTATTTTCACATCCTTTGCTTAAACAGTTTCTTAGAGGGGCAAAGAATATAAGACCCCCACGGAGGGCTCCTACTCCTGCCTGGGATCTTAATTTTGTTTTGGAAAAACTGACTCTGCCTCCTTTTGAACCTGCAGCTATGGCTGAATTGAAGTTGTTGTCCTGGAAGACTGCTTTTTTATTGGCTGTTACTTCTGCTAGAAGGGTATCTGAATTACAGGCTCTCATGACAGTGGAACCTTTTCTGATTTTTCACCAGGACAGAGTTTCCTTGCGTATTAATCCTACTTTTCTGCCTAAGGTAGTTTCTAACTATAATATAGCTATATTTACCTTGTTTCTACTTAAAGGAAAGCCTGCAGCAGAGCTCTAATCACTTTACAATTTCTGAATATAATTATATCGTGCTCCTTCATCAACTCTTTGTCCTGAAGTGTTTTTAGATGATGACGCATCCCACATTTCATTTGTTGCTTTATATGAAGAACTGTAGGAATCTTAAAATCCTTCACTTCTTTGATGTTGGCATTCCATTCTCCAGTATAGCATGTAGTTTGAAACATAATCAGCGTTTTAAAGTAATTTTTGAATTAAAATAACTCCTTTCCATTTCATTTCATTTTTTAGTCATTAATTTGCTACGTACAGTTACAAACTGAGGGAATGCTTCCTAAACTGCATATACAGATGTGCATATTGATATCATGGTGTTCCTTTGAATTAGCTCAATTTTATCCTGTTCTCTACTGCTACTGTTGAATTTTCAACATGCAAAAGTAACCTAAGATGCTCAGTCTATAATTTTTCTGATAGTTTCAGCTATATGAAGCACTATGTCATAAGTCTTAATTAACAAACATGGAAGCTAGCTGGAATGCAAATCAGAATTTCACAAATGCTGTAGTTTGATACTGGACTTTGAAAATGATAGCAAAGATTGAGGTAAAGCCCTAAATTGTACAAGAAAAAAAGTCTTGTAGTAATCAATTGTGTTTGTTTTGGTTTACAACTAATATTCTGACAGCTTTCATCATTTCTTGTACAGCAATCATCATTCTTCTATAGTATAATGGATACAATTAAAATCTGATTGGTATTCTAGCTCTCTGTTATGAATCTGTAATTAATTTAGAAATCTTAAGTAATCTAGGTATGTTAACAGCTTTGCACAAATCTGTACCGTCAGTTTACATAATTCATATTTGTCCTATGTTAAGACATTCTAACTTAATCTGAATTTAGCAGATCACTGAATAACAAATCAGTCAGTTTCCTTTCAGGAATAAAATTCATTGAAGTATATTTTAGCAAAATGAACCACACCAATGAAAACTACTTTCTGAATGTTTTTTTTTTTCTGTCAAATGCTTTGCTAGCATAAAATAAAATGTTTTTTTTATATACAAAATAATCCAGGAAACCGCATTTGTGAGAAATGTCTACAGCTACGAGAGCACATGTTTCTCCAAGTTAGACATATATGAAGTCATATTTGTTTATCATTAATAGATTTCTTTGATTTTGAACAAACCAAAATATGTCAGTTAGTGCAATAATGTCGTTTTGTGGATGTCAGTTCTTTTTCATCTGATGAAATAGCATTTTATTTTATTTTGCATGTGTTAACTGGGTGAATTATCTGGTCTCACTGATTATATTCAGCCAAGACCTGAGCCATAAGGCAAGGACATGCATGTAGCAGATTATTTACGTCATTTATACTGCAAGAAAACCAAGAACTGTAAAGATATTTTAGACTTGTAAACAGGATTAGAACAGACAGGTAATAAACTTTACCTAACAAAGGCGAGATTATATATTTCTGTACATATTCTGGATGTAGTAAAATGAAGAAATATAACACACATCCAGGAAAATACATTAACTGCCCTTAATTCATTGAATTATGTAAAAACAGTCACAAAACTGGATTATATTTGTATGAATTTACTTTTTTATACATGGAAAAACAATTATGACTATTAAGTAATGCAAGAGAGCCGACATGAACATTATAAATACTTTGACACTACTACTAAAAAAGTATGTACCATTTTCTTCACGCTGCTACGCAACACCCATGTTGTTGTTGTTCATTTAAATTTTACCATTAAATTATACCATGGTGGGATTTCTGAGAGACAGGATAATTTTAGTAGCAGACTTAGTTTTGAGTGAGATCTAAGAAGTTTTTTTTACTAAACTGGAAATGAGATGCACACCATTAACTAATGAATATTCAAACAAAGCACATATTTTTTTTTAAATGCTTTGCTTTGTAAATACTATGGTGACTACTTAACTTCCCATGTTTTTTAAATACTGTGGTAGCTGTTAAAAAAAAATGATTCAATAATGTTTTGTGTTGTTGTCATTGTGTTGTATTGTTTTGTGTTATTTGCTAGTTCCTGAAGGCCATAGTATAAAAGTATGATGTGAAAATAAATAAATAAAGTAAGAATTGGTGCATTGATTTTGTTGTAATAAAACGAAACACTTAAATAATCCAATGTTTAGACCTTACTATCAAGAAAGTAAGATTGTGAGGGGGCGTGGCCAAGGATGAACACAGGATAGCAGCAGATTTCTTCAGCTCCACCAATTTCATTACATTGACAGGAATTAATTACTTAAAAAATTAATTCTTGAAGTAATTTTCTTTCTAAATATATTTGTTTTATATAGTTCTTGAACTATATCTAAAAAAGAAAGGAAATCTTAATAATATTCCTGTCAGAAATTACTTTGGAAATTTTCCTGTCAGTTTATCAGTCTGAAATGAGTTCCAGTAAGACAAATTCTCAAGACTCCAGCATCAAGAAAGAACTTCAGTCTCTGATAATTATAGTCCAGCAACTTACTGCTAAGATGGATAAAATGGATACTAAAATAGACACTTTCATAGAAAAAAACTACAAAACAAATAGACTTGTTACATATGGACCTGCAACAACAGAAGATCCAGATGACAGGCATAGAAGAAGCTGTGAATGACATGGAAAATAAAATACAAGAAGAGGAAATCAACATTGAGTTTCTGCTGAAACAAAATACACATTTACAAACAAAGCTGGATGACCTGGAAAATAGATCTAGGCGCAATAACATTAGGATTTTTGGACTGCCAGAAAATATTGAAGGTAACAATATTACTTCTTTTTAACAACATGGCTCCCTAAAACTTTAGATTTACCAGAAGCATTCTCTTTTGGTATCGAAAGAGCACATAGATCTATAGCTAATACTAACTCTAACAAAAACTATCCTAGATCAGTTATAGTTAGATTTCTATCATCTTTTGATAAAGAGATGGTTCTTAAATCTGCTTGGGCTAAAGCTCCTGTTAAGTTTAATGAGACAACTGTGCGTTTTGACAATGACTATTCTTCCATGGTAATTGCTAAAAGAAAAGTTTTTCTGCCACTAATAAGGGAGCTTAAAAAAGCACAGTTTAAAACATACCTTCTGTTTCCTGCCAAGCTTAAAATCTTCCTTCCTGATGGTCCTAAGCTCTTCGATGATTTAGACTCTGCTTTACTGTTTGTCAAAGAAAAAAGGATTTTGGATAAAATAGAAGAAATGGAATGGGCTAGTTCTTCATTAAAGAGATTGGCAAATGAAGCTTCCTGGAAGACTTCAGAGAAGAAGAGACTAAAAAACAAATGATTTGTTATATGTTTTTTTTCTCTCTCATCATTTTAGTTCATTATTAATCTTTTGAATATAGTTCCTGCATTTCCAGAAAGCCACAAATATTTTGGAAAAGATTTAATCAAAGTTATTCTCTATGTGCAAAGAAATGTTTTGTTTCATAACCAGTCAAAATGCCTGAGGATTTAATGGCAGGCTGTGACTCGATTTGTTTTTCTTTCTGAAAAAAGTAAGGCTAGTAATTTGATACATTTTTTTATCTTTATCTTTTTTTTTCCTTCTTCTTTTATTATTTTCTTTGTTTAAACAATGACATTCTAATTAGATTATGTAGTGGGTAAAGGGTGGGGAGGGCAGGAGAGAACAGTAATGAAAATATCATTAATAGAATAATAACATATTTATTTCTTGTAAAAGTTTATAAGTTCTTCAAATGCTATTTCTAATTATACTTTCTTGATTATACTGCTTATGCTTGTTTGTAAATAATCTGTCATGCTTTAACTAATAATAATCAGAACTAAATAAGAGTAAATAATATGTTTTATTTTTAACTCTATTAATATAAACAGTAAGTAACATTCCATTGTATATACTTCTTACAGCTTTCTCTTACATTTTTTATTTCTGCCTCACTCCCTTTTATTTTCTACTCTCTTTTCTTTTCTTTATTAATATATAGAAATGCTTTTGACTGTGTGGGCACAGTGAATAATAGGATTTGTATGAAAATTGAGTTGGGAGAAGAATGCTGAGTTTTATTGCTTGTTGGTAATTTTGAGTTTAATTTCACTTGCATAGAGGCTGTGATGATCTGTGGAATACATTGTAGAGGTTCTGTCATGTTTAGATGCATTTACACTGCTAAATGAATGTTTGTCACTAGTTTTAATAAGTTTCCGCCAAAATGTTAAGAGAGACAATCTGGGATGTGGGCTGTCTTATGCACAATGTCCTTGAGTTACCTCAGAATCTTCAAATCACAGAATTCTTACAGAGAAACTGAAAGCAGTTAGTATAAACATTGACAAGGTTATCACACTGACACACCACAGATTCAGGAAAAATACTCTGTTCATAAAATATGTCAGTTATAATGAGTTTAAATTATGTAGTTTCTTGTAGTAAGTAAATGTCTTATTTTAGAAGGCATAAAAATGAAACATTTATTTAAATGTTTTTGAAAATCTACTTAACAGCAGCATAATAATCTGTGTTAAAAATTTGTGTTCCAAACATATACTTTACTATAACTCATTTAATTCATCTGATTGACAAACATAAATAATCTTATAACTCTATTCTGGAAGAAATGTCATGTGATATATTTTAAAGCAGTAGGTTAGCATGATTGTAAAATCTGGTTACCAATATGTGTTTGCTGTGCATTGTTTTGTATAAAGCAGACAGATTTATTCTGGGGACAGCAAGTGGGATGGTGCTCTGCAGGGACACAACTCAGTGAGATCAGATATATATATATATATATATGTGTGTGTGTGTGTGTGTGTGTGTGTGTGTGTGTGTGTGTGTGTGTGTGTGTGTGTGTGTGTGTGAGTGTGTGAGTGTGATGGCTTTTTTTCTGAGAGTCTGCATGGCTATCCAATATGATCTGTAATGATTTCTATGAATACAATGTTTTACTCTATTGACAAAATGAATGTTTGCCACAAGTTTTAATAAGTTTCCGCCAAAATGTTAAGGGAGACAATCTGGGATGTGGGCTGTCTCATGCACAGTGTCTATGAGTTTCCTCAGAAGCTTCACTCACAGAATTTTCACAGAGAAACTGAAAGCAGTTAGTATAAACATTGACAAGGTTATCACACTGACACACCACAGATTCAGGAAAAATACTCTATTCATAAAATGTGTCAGTTATGATGAGTTTAGATGATGTAGTTTCTTGTAGCAAGTAAATATCTTATTTTAGAAGGCATAGAAAATGAAACATTTATTTAAATGTTTTTGAAAATCTACTTAACAGTAGCATAATAATCTGTGTTAAAAACTTGTGTCCCAAACATATACTTTACTATAACTCATTTAATTCATCTGATTGACAAGCATAAACAATCTTATAACTCTATTCTGGAAGAAATGTCATGTGATATATTTTAAAGCAGTAGGTTAGCATTATTGTAAAATCTGGTTGCTAGTGTGTGTTTGCTGTGCATTATTTTGAGTGAAGCGGACAGATTTGTTCTGGGGACGGCAAGTGGGATGGTGCTCTGCAGGGGCACGGCTCGGTGAGATCAGATATATGTGTATATATGTGTGTGTGTGTGTGTGTGTGTGTGTGTGTGTGTGTGTGTGTATGTATGTATATATGTGTATGTGTATATGTATGTGTGTGTGTGTGTGTGTGTGTGTGTGTGTGTGTGTGTGTGTGTGTGTGTGTGTGTGTGTGTGTGTGTGTGTGTGTGTGTGTGTGTGTGTGTGTGTGTGGGTATGTGTGTGTATATGTGTGTGTGTATATCTATAGATCTATAGATTCTATAGATTAGTACTAGGCTAACTGCCCTTGCGAGCCATTTTAAGCCTAGACAATTATCTCTTGTGAGACTCAAACCCTGCACCTTGTGTTTGTAAAGCAAACACCTCAACCATTAGGCCAGTGTGATGGCTTTTTTTTTTTTAGGTAATAACGCAGGTGTTTCTGAGAATCTGCATAACTATGCAATATGATTTATAATAATTTTTATGAATACAATATTTTACTCTATTGACAATAATGAGTTTAAGTAAATGCTCCTATACAAACAATTCAAGATTTTTTGGAAGCTGTTGATAGAATTCACATGACAGAAAATAGATGCATCTTAATGCATGTAATGTCTGAATCATATTAGCCAAAGTTTTTGATTTAAATGAATGTTAGAACATAATTTTCTCTCCTCTTGATTTCTAACATTAAGATTATTTGAATGCTATTAGAATACAAGTGTTATATATTACATAGATCTATATAATAGTATGAACAGTTTTAAAAAAAAAAAAAAAAAAAAAAGTTTATTTTAGTTTATATGATGCTGTTTTACCAAATGTGTAGTTTTGTCTTGATAGATAATTGAATTGAAAACTGTTAACCTCAGTTAAATATAACTAGTATTAAATTGATAATGTGGTAGCTGAGGTACTGCTGCTTAGGGTAGGGGTTAACTTGAGTAGTAAATACTGCTCTAAGTTGGAGTTTTCAACTCAGGCGGGATGCAAGGTTTAATCCTTGCATAATTTTCACATGTTCATTGTTATATGTATATAGTTTTGACATCCACAATATATTTTGTACACTCATTGTCACTACAAACAAAATTGAATCCTATACAAAATCCCATAAGAGATTTAATAAATACAGCTATGTTTAAAGGTACACCTAAAAGAGGAGATGTAACATTATTTATCTTGTTATTTGTTATTTCGATCATAAGATTCTTGAGTTTTAAAATACCAAATGACATCTTTAAAAGGAATTTCTTTAAACATTAATGGATTGAATAATCCGTGTAAAAGGGCAAGCCTAATAAGATACATTAATCTACACAAGGCCAATCTAGTCTTCCTGCAAGAAACCCATCTCTTGAAAAAGATATTGATAAACTAGCCACTAATAAGTATACAGTATTGGTTAGTTCAGAGCACACTCAGAAAAAAAGAGGAGTGGCTATTTTATGGAATAAAAGTATGCCCATTCCTAAAACCATTAAGTCTTATCAGGATGACAAAGGAATGTTTTGTATGGTTACAATACAAATTAATGGGAAGACTTACACTTTAATTAATGTATATTGGATACCTGGAATTGGTATTAATACAGTGAAACATCATATTGATAAGATCATATCATTCTCTGTAGGGGATATTATTTTAGCTGGTGATTTTAATTGTATACTACATGAAAGTGATACTATCACTATAAAGAAAAGAAGAATTACATCTAATGCAAAACATTTAAATGTTTTTGCTAATTCTTATCATTTGAATGATATTAATAATCAGATAGAGTCAAAATCATTACCATACACCTTTTTTCTAACAGATACAAAACTTATTCAAAAATAGATAGGGTCTTTATTTCTAACCAGATGGTAACAGATTTAATTAATTCCAAAATCATTTCATGTCCTATATCTGATCATAACTCAATTGTTTTCGAATTCATGATAAAAAATACTCATAATGTTCAGATCAAAAGGATACCAGCATACTTAACTCAGCTAAAAGACTATAAAGAATATATACTTTCAGAAGTACAACATTTTCTAGACATAAATAATACTCCTGAAGTCTCCATTGTCTATGTTTGGGATGCCTTAAAATCATATCTATATGGACAAAGTATCAGATGGTATATTAACAAAAGGAAATCTTGGGATAAGGAATTGTTAGATATTCAAAGTAAACAAGACTCTTATAAACATAATAATAAAGAAAATCTTATGGACAAGAAAGTTATTGAAGAAATAAACAAACTAAATGAGAAATACAAAGAAATTTTAACTCATAAAGTTAAAATAACTTTAGAGAAATACAAGTTTTTGTCTTATTCAATAAGCCCCAAATACTTACATAGACTTAAAAATAAAACAAAAAGATTGAATAAACAAAACCATATCAAAGAAATCTTTTCTCTAAGGAAAAAGAAGAATGTTTCTAGTATACCAGAAATACTGGATGAATTTAGAAATCACTTTCACAAGATTAACCATAACAACATTAACATGGAACCTAAAGATAAAATAAAGGAGTTTATAACCACAAACATGAATAAAAAGCTTAATAAACAACAGATTAAACTATTGGACAAGAGTATTTCATATACAGAAGTTATTACACAAATAAATAAGCTTAAATCAAACAAAGCACCGGGTAATGATGGTATTATACCAGAGATATATAAAATCCTTTCTAAAACTACATATTCATTAATACATAAGGTTTTTATTCTGGCCCAAACTGAGTTAATAACCCCCCCATCTTGGCAATATACCAATTTTAAAACCTAATAAAGATCCAACTAGATGTTCTTCATATCGACCCATCTCATTACTTAATGTTGATTATAAAATGTTTATGAGTATTTTGGCTGATAGATTGAAGACAATTATCCCCGGCATTATAGACATAGATCAGACGGGCTTCATTGTAAATAGAAATACTTTTGATAATATAAGAAGAACTTTAACATTAATTGATTTTGCAAATAGGAAAAAGAAAGATTTAACACTTATTAGTCTTGATATAGGTTCAGCATTTGATTCAGTAAGTTGGGACTATCTGTTTACCTTACTGAAATGCACAAATTTCTCTGATGCATTTGTAAATTTAATTGAGCATTTATACAAAGGAACGCTGGCTTATATTAAGTTAGGAACATATGTTTCACAAAAAATACCCATTCTTAAAGGTACAAAGCAAGGATGTCCACTTTCTCCACTATTATTCACTTTAGTAATGGAGCCTTGGGCTAATTTGATTAGAAACAGTACTGACATAGAGGGTTTTGAAATAGAAGAAAATACAACATCAAAAATTCAACTTTTTGCAGATGGTGTTCTAATTACATCAGCAGGATCTAATTCTTCTATGCAGTCTTTATTTGATAAAATGATGAATTTTAAAAGTATTTCTGGTTTAATATTCAATGAAGAAAAACTAAAATACTACCTATATATACACGAAAAATACTCTCATTAGTGATTTTACTAAATATGTACCCAACTCAGGTCAGATAACTTATTTAGGTATAATACTATCTAAAGATATTAAATCTATTATATATAATAACTATAATACCTGTTTTCTTAATATACAAAATCTTTTAATACCTGGAATAATATGTTTTTACTATGGAGGAGAGACTTACAATTATTAAAATGATAATATTCCCCAAGATTTTATACTTAATATAATCAATAATACTTTCACCTACAAAAATAACTATCAAGAAACTGAATACACTAATGTTAAATTTCTTATGGGCACCTAATAGACCTAGGATTGCATTAAAGAAACATACTAATAGCTGGTCTCAAGGGGTATTTCTTTTCCAGACTTTAATTTATATATTATCTCTTCTATTATAAAAGTTATTACTTTATTAATAGATCGGTCATATGTCACAAAATGGAAAGATTATTGGGAGCTAATTAGTATGCACTTCATGAAAATCTCCTTAACACATAAAAATATGATTATAAATAACTCCATGTTGTGGTTGCTAAAGGAATTTTGTACTTCACCTATTACACCTAAACATATGGTCTGTTACCCATTAAATATTATTATTAGTTATCGTAACTTTATATTCATGCACCCTAAGTATAGGGAATGGAATTTTATTGTATTCCCTATAATTTATACTCAGGGTATGCTTATGTCATCTACTTCTGAAGGAGCTCATTTAGCTATAGATAATAATCTAAAGTACTGGTATCAGCTGATATCTGATAATAAAGTTAAAAATCTAGATTTCTTAAAACAAGAATTTGATCTAAGAGAAACTTGCTGGTTAGAGGTTCAGATCTTTAGACAACATCTCATTGATAGAATAGATCTAATGTCTATAACAGTTAAAGAATCTATTCCAAAACTGATTGATTACTTGATAATAAATTTACAGCATAAAGTTTCTGATAAAGGTAAACTTTCATATATACATAAAATTATCAGACAAGAAACTTTTTACAATGTAGATTCATACTGGAATTATTTCACCTCTATTAATGGGGACCCACCAACTCAACAAGATAAACAATATATATTGGAATCTGCTTATAGAACTACATCTTCCATTGTCTGGAGACTTTATACATGGAAATTTTTACATAGATCTTTTATACACCTTTGATGATGAATAAAATTAATAATAAAGATAATCTATGTAAGAGATGTAATGTAGAAATTAATGCTGACTGGGCTCATATGTTTTATGACTGTATGAAGTTGAAAGAATACTGGAAGTCAATTAATGAATTTTGCAGGCTCTTTTTACAGATAATTTCATTATTTCTAAGTCTCTTATATTATTCAACACACCTGTACCTCAATGTGTTAAAAGATTAAGCTTCCCTTGTTATGGTCTATCCTAGCAGTGGCTAGGAAAATAATAACTAGAAATTGGATTTCAGATACACCTCCTTCGTTCAATGAATCTAAAAATGTTATGAATATAATGTGTCATATGGAAATAAGCACAATTAGAATGAGAACAACTAGAAAAACATCACATTTTATTGTATGGAATAATTTACAAAATTTGTTAAAAAAATTCTAATTTCAATAGCACAGTATTTTAGTTTAATTAATTGATCTGATTGTAGTGGATGTCTTTGTAAATACTTTAGTTGTTTTGTTGAATATTATAATAATACCTATTTTTAATTATTTGTATAAAATTGTTATGATATTTCTCTTATATGTTAAAACAATAAACTTATTTTGAAAAAAAAAAAGAAAGTAAGATTGCACTGTCACATTATGTGAGTTGTCTTTTTTGTTATTGGAGTTTTTCTGATTGTTCCATAAAGATAAATAAATGATGGTTATGGCCAAATATACTTGGCATTCTGATAACACCATGAGGTTAATAAAATATGACTGTCATAACAAATATCTTTGGTAAATAACTAGACAAAGATGAAAACATGAAAAGCAGACATCCTATAAATATTTAAACCTTGTGGTAGTTCACTTTCATGAAATGCTACCATATATAGTTTTATAACAGGAATTTCTTCCACTTCCACAGATGGAAGGCTCATTCTGTAGGTCCATAGGTAGTTATTAGGTTTATAGTTCAAGAGACATTTGAGGAGTCTAGCCAAATTTGCCAATTGCCACAAAGCAGTGTCTGTTTAAGTGACTTGCTCTAGGTCACACAGTAGATAAATGACAATTGAGAAAATCAAAGCCTGTACCATGGAAGCTGCTGTTTAGTAGCCTTAATCCCCTGTCCTAACTGCCTAACTATAGCAAAGAGAAGCAATGGACATTGGTTGCCAGTATTGAATGCTGACTCCTGATGCTTCTCAATGTCAAAAATGAATCTTGAATGCAGATTCCTAATGCTTTTCAATGTCAAAAACAGTGATCTGATGTTTAATCTTCATTAGTAAAAGTTGGACAACATCTAGCACTGCAAGGAGTGGTTCTTTGAAGAGTTTTGAATGTTTCAAATGGGTTTCAACCACCCTTTCTTTCACTTGAGAAGACTGAGTCTTTCAACTCATATTTAAGAAAGAATCTTGATCTGTTCACTGCCTGCCACAAAAAATGCTTCCCAGCTAAATTGCTCATCTTTCTTGACAGTATCAGAAAATAACATACCCACCTTTGATGTTAGAAAATCAAAAGACTGTTGCCTCTATTCTCAATCAAAGTGTCTACATTTATTTTCTGCTACTGCATTCAATGTAAACCATTCTTCATGTGAGATGTAAAAAGAAGGACACATCTGCTTGAGTTGTTGATAAGTTAGGTTGATATGAAAGATCCAACAGCACTTACTGAATTTGCACACATAGACACACAAACATACATATGCACACATGCACACACAGGTGCGCATATTTGCATATATACATTTAACTTGTCATCATTTTAACTGGAAAGATTCCAAACCATTTTGCCCTATCCAGTATTTTGTTTTACTATACAGTAATCATAGTCATCTTTTTTCTCCCCGTAAGCATACTACAGTCATATATATCCTGTTTGTTTCCCCTTCATCATCTTTGTCCATGTATTCTGTATACAATACCATTTCTAAAGTCAACTTTTAGGATTTCAATTGATAAATACTTGCAACCTTCTCCCAAAAAATCTCTTAAATTTTTACACGCTATAGATAAATATACAATTGTTTCTTCATCATAATAACCATCATCATCATCATCGTTATCAGCCCCCTTTTACTAATTTTCTACATATATTGGGGTCTTGTTTTAACTCTTGCCATCTCTCTCTGCTCAATGCCACTCTACTACCTTCTTCAATGCTCATACCCGACTGTTGCATGTCTTCTCTCACACAACCCATCCACCTCTTTGTTGTATGCCCTCATATTCTCTTGCTTTCTTTCTGTCTGTCCCAAATCTTCTTCACCAAATTGTCTTCTGCCTTTCTTCACATGTGGCCAATCCACCATAATCTGTTCTCTTTGACTTTTTCAGCAATTGGACCTACTTTGACTTCTGATCTTATGTCCTGATTTCATTGTCTGTCCCACAGTGTGCATCCTGTCACCCATCTCAAACATTTCATCTCCATCACCGTTAGCAACCTCAGTTCCTCTGTCTTTACTACACAATTTTCTGTACCTACAGTAGTACTGGTTCCACCACTGTTTTGTACACCTTACTTTTCACTTCTTTGGCATTCTTCTGTGATACACTTTCCCTGACACTCTGTGTCAGTTGGTTGCAGCCCCGCTGAATCTAACTTTGACCTCTTCATTCAGACTTCCCTTCTCCTCAATTACCACTCCCAGATACTTGAAGCTGTCAAGTTGTTCCACTATCTTCCCTTCAAACTCAATTCTCAGCTTTTTTTGACTTCCTTATTGTATTGCACTCAGTTTCATTCCATGATCCTTCAGTTTTGCATTCGACTGCCGTATCCTTTGCTGATGTTCTTGCTCAGTCTGCCTTTAGTGCTACATCATCTGCATACAGTAACATTTACTTGAGCTGTCCCTTCTGCTCATGTAGTCCATCACAGCATGAACAGCAGTGGGCTCAAAGGTGAACCCAAATGCATATCCCCTCCCACTGGGTACCTATCTGTGAGATAAAACACTGTTTGTACTTGAGTCATTTGGTCCTTGTACATAGCCTGCACTACTTCTACCAATGTTTCTGGGACTTTGGACTACCTCAGGACTGCCCAAATTAGCTTTCTTGGGATCTTATCATATGCTTTCGCCAAGTCTAGAAATGTCATGTTAGATTCTTTCTTCATTTCTAGTTTCTTCTCAACTATCTGTCTCACTGCAAGCATCAGGTCAGTTATGCTGCATCCTGATCTGAATCTGAACTGATCATCTCCCATCTTACTTTCTACCACTCTGTGTATTCATTTATCAGTCACCCTCTCCACAACTTACATGCTTTCACCTCTGTGCTGCCCATAGTTGTGGATGTCCCTTTACTCATGTATACTGGCAATAGTATGTTTATTTTCAATTCATCTGGAATACTCCTTTTGTCTTCATGCTACTATGAGTACACTCAGGAGCCATTTCTCCACTATCTCATCCAACATTTTTATCATACCTGCTATGGCTTCATCTGGATCTGCTGTTTGCCCTGACTTCATTTTCCTTAGCTCTGTTCTTACTTTTCCTAGAGAGGGCTTCTCCACTTCTTTCATCATAGGCTATGTGTGGGAAAGTACAGCTTCTATGAGGTTTTCTTCATTCAGAAGTTGCTGGACGTACTCCATCCATCTTTCTTTGATGTCCTGTTGATGATGGTATCCCTTATTTTTGCCTTGCAATCTGATAGAGTTTTTTTGTGCAATCTACCAAGTCACTTTCTAGAAGCTGCGAAAGTGCCTCTGATGCCTTGTTCTTTGCTGTAGTAACTCTTCTGTTAGCCTCTTTGTTAGCCAACAAGCATTCCTTTGTAGCCTTGATCATCTTTTGGCTCTCACTCTTTGTCCTGTATGCCTTTCTTTTGATGACTTCATGGACTTTTGCATTCCTCCAACAGCTTTCCTTCTGTGCATTATTTCCATACCTGGATCAGCCACCTATCTGTTCTATAGTTCTCACACATGTCGTTTTGAGATGCTGCCATTCTTTTTCAACTACACCTGTTTCATCTTTTTCTTGAGTAATTTCACAAACTCCAATGTTTTCTCTCAAGTCAGTTTCTTGGTCTTCAGCTAAGTCTTTGTTGACCTTATAGCCTTCTCTGACCACTGTTGAAGCTGATTATGGCAACCAATAGTTTATTCTGTTGGCTGACTTTTTCACTGGGATGACTCTGCAACTGTTGATTCTACTACCCCAGTGTCTATTACTCACTAAGAGGAAGTCTACCTTAGTTGCATGTTGACCACCCTTGTATGTTATATTGTGATGGCCTGTCTTGCTAAACCACGTGATGGTGCTATCAAGCAATTTGCCAAACAGAAATCTAGAATGGCCTCTCATTCTTATTCCTGTTGTCACACCCATGTGAACCCAGGCAGTCCTCATATCTCTGTCTGTCCAAGTGTGTGCACTGAGGTCACACATTATCAGCACCAATTCCTGTTGCCCATCTGTATCTAGGAGATCCTGCAATTGCTTTCTCAATTGCCTTGAGTCTGTCACTAATTCTGATGTGATCCCTCATGGTCTTTTGAAACCTATCCTTCACCACATTTTCCACACCATTTCTAGTATGTCCTTCTGAGTAGAAGACTCTGGATTCCAAGCCAAGTGGCTTTGCTGCACTGCCCTTCCATGTTGTCTCCTGAATCATTGGATGTCCAGCCTCCTCCTTGTGATTATGTCATCTGCTTCCAAGAGGCATCCTGTCAGAGAACTTATACTGAGTGTAGCAATTCTTAGTTCATGTTTTGCAGGTTGATTGGTTATATATCAGCTATGCTATGTAATCCAGGTTAGGCAGGTGGGCACTATTGAACCAAGGCTGATAGATCTTATAGTGGGCAGACAATGGTCAGTAGGGGCTCATACCCCCCTCCCACCATTAGTATAGGTCCCTGGAGTAGGTTGTAGTAGACTGGTTCCTCAACCTATTTATCACCTCAAATACCCATGACCATTTTTGTCAGCTGTAGTTAACATGAATTAATCACTTACAGCAAAGTTTTACATCACTGAATGGCTAGCCCTGACATGGTGTGCAGTCTGTGATCTGTGATCTTCTGTATTGACGACACTGTACACCACACCATTGTTGATGACCAAAGTGGTTGATCTATATAATGCTTCCCCCTATAGACATCATGTAAAGTCTGTGCTGTTGCCCAAAACACCATTTTTTGGTGAGGCTGAGGTGGAGGTTGGAGAAACCCCACAGACACACACGGAGAACATGCAAACTCCAAACAGGCATTAGCTAGAGTTAGGATTGAACCTTATACCTCCATATAGGTGGCACTGTATGTCTCTACTACATCCTACCAGATATATGCAATATTCTGCATGTTGCATAGTACAATCCACCATCATCAGGCAGGCCAAGCAGTATCCACAGGACCCACACAAAGAATGGCAGCAGCACTGGCTGTGACCAACATGACATTCACCAGCAGTGACATGGATGGCAATAGACGACAAGCAGCACCTTGATACCCCTACAGATCACACCCTGTACAATATATGAAAGTGCAGGTAAAGCAGCAATATCTCAATGGCTATATAGACCCTGATATGTATAATGTGGTAGTGCAATGTTATACAGAACATATAATTCTTCCAATATAAATGGCATTACATTCAACTCAGTCACTGTGGGGGCATACGTCAGCCATACCCCCATCATTTATCCAATGGAAGTATCCAAATTACTGTCCCAACCAGTGTGTGGGAATGTACTCCAATTATTTACATGTAACTCTGCTTAAAGATAGTGGGGGCATTAGTTGCTTTACCTACATGATGGCAACCTGCACTTGAATCCCCATGTTTATAGACACATCAGGTTCCCTCACTGAGTTTGCATCACCATATGCTACCCAAGATCTAGACATGTGACTCTAATTTCCCTTTCTAGGTTTCATTGAATGACTTGTTTCACCAAATTCGTGGGAAAGAAGCATTATATGTCCTATTTTATTTTCCTCAGTATGGCCACTCCCTGACCTGCAACTGTTCTCGATTGACAACTCAGATCAACTCCGTTACCCTATCCAGAATCCAGCCTTTGGGTCCGCCTACTCCTTACTCCACATAGAGAGAAAGCTGTGGCAAATTTGCCTGCTATCAAGCTTTGCTTGCCCCGATGCTTTCCTACCTCAAATGAAGCACACCATGTTTGTTGCAGGATGACCAATCCAGAACTTTATTTACAATTTTATTATTGGGTAACAAAATAATTTCTAAATTTAAATGTGGTTGTTGAGCTTCCTTTGTAAGCCTTTAAATAATCAGAATAAGTTTTTTTTTTTCTTTGAAAATATCCTAGTATCATCTAGTATCTATTGGTTTCATGTTTCAACCACTTCCCATATCTTCCCATGGCTTCTGCAATAATGGGTTGTCAATTACCACAATCAAACATAAGGGCTTCTCCCAATTGTCTCTGATTCTATTAATTTTGAAAATGTCAATTAAGTAATGTCTACATCATGAGTGGAATCATCATCTTATGTCAGATCCACTCAATATGAGGGTGTTTTTCTCTGTCATATTCACATGTCATATGAGATACACGCACTGAAAAGGGCATGTAAGACTGAAAAATATCATGTGATAATGTTTTCATAATGTGCTCTAAGGAATATGAGCCCCGCAACTCAGGCACAGTCTCTCATATTACAACTCACACAAACAGGTTAATAAAGTCTGTCAATAGCCTCGTAAAAGCAGGCATTTCCAATGATCAGACAGTAAACCACTCTATTAGAGGGACCTGATGAAGCTCAGATGAAAGTGCTTTCTTAAATAAACTCCTATGGTGACTGTTCATGGTGTTTTGTCATGCTTGTATTCTCCTTTTCTGCATTTGAATTAACAAAACAAATAAAAATAAAACATTTTATTAATTAAGAATAAGGTTCCACAGGTTGCTGAGCTGGTAAATCCTTAATGGTCCTTCAAATATATTCAAGTGAAGGACTAATCTCCGGGCTATAAGAGTAGCTTGTTGCTTTTCTATCGCCCAAATTTTTTTCCAGTCAATTCCCCTGGAACCTGCTACGATTGTCTGTAACTACCTTTAAATAAATAACTGATCTGTTGAATGCAAGGTATTAGAAGAAGAATGCTCATCCATCTACCTACTTAACTGAATAAACTTCTTGAAATTTCTAGAAGACATTGTTATTTCTCCTGCTGGGATGGCATCAGAAAGAAAGTCTGCTAGATTTGCTAGCTAAAGTGATTTTATCTGGTCTGTTCCATTATACTCAATCCCTGAATAGTGGGAATACTATTACCAGCATTTCCTGCAGGCAAGTGATTCACAGGGTATTCACACATTGCTGTTGTCTAGATAGGCATAGCCAGCTGAAGCCATTTCAGACTAAGTGAGAAGTTGCATGACTCAAGAGGTTTCTTCTCAGTAATCTGGACCTAGCCCAACATTAAAACTTTATTGCAGTAATGTAGTTATCATGAGAGCTTTGTTTACTCCTGGCTGAAATGTACCACTCAAAATTCATTCAAATAAGCCTTGATCCTATGGCATATAGGAATAAAGCCCTGACTATGACCCAAGTTTGATTAGCAGCTTGATTGCTAGAAGGATAGAGATAGGGGAGGGAGGGGCTAAGTTATGTGGCTACTGTCATATCACCCTTCCTGTGGAATGAAGGCTGTATGATCTACTGCACCACAATGACCCAGACACAAGTGTTAGGGAATGGTAGGTAGCAGTTCTTTTGTCTTTGCAGCTCATGCCTCATTTAACTCATTCCCTCCAGTACAACTCTTTTGAGTGTGTACCTTTAACTCCTAGTGGGTGTGACCTGAACCTTTAAAAAATGAAGTTATCACCTTACAGTTCTAACAAATACTCATTGACAGAGGTCAAATATCAATATAATTGTGTTTGCCATCATGTATGCTTCAAGATAAAATATTCTGATACTTTGTATGAAGCATGGTTTTGGAATCATTAATGCAAATATGAAGAAGTAATATTTGATGCCTAGAGGAGCAGTAGGAGGTAACTACAGATGCACCTGGAGGCGTCACTCGGATGTAATGAGCCATAGAGAAGGTCCAAAGTATGTGCAAACATGTTCTGTGAACTCTCTGTATGAGTTCTTAATCAAAGTTACCAGCATCCATAGAGAGAGTTGGGGCAGCACATGATGGGCAGAGTATCTCTCCTTTGGGGGGAAATAATCGGTTATTTTGGAAGCATATCCTAGTCAAGGGACTAAATGGGTCATAAAGTTTTTATCCTGAATGGAAAAACAATGAGCCTGGTGTTTGCAATGGATCTACTCATTTATCAAACTTTACAAGTCATCATACGATAAACAAAACAGCTGCTTTTGATTACACTTTAAACAATAACATATATATGGTTCTCTTACAGTATCTTAAACCCCACTGCCCTGCATGTGTTTGTGTTCAATGGTAAACAAAACTATCAGTGCAAGTGTAACATTGTGTCTCATGACAACCAGAACAGTCATGAGTTTTTGGCTTTTTAACAGAAGTTTATAGTTCACTTAAAGGTTTTTGTATTCTTTTCAGTGAAACATGCATTTGCACTATGCTTCTTTACGTGACCCTTTAGAATAAAAAAAAAAAAAAACTTAAACAGCCTGACCCCTGACTCTATGGAATATTTCATAATGGTTGTAGAACATATAACATAATAGCTTCATAAATAAAAGATGCTGCAATTACTTGCC